>NW_027635082.1:0-49757 GCF_949748355.1 Melanostigma gelatinosum | reverse complement strand
TTTTTAGTTACTTTGGAAAAAAAAATATTTTTTAGTTACTTTGGAAAAAAAAATATTTTTTTAGTTTCTTTGGAAAAAAAAAAAAATTTTAGTTACTTTGGAAAAAGAAATATTTTTTTAGTTTCTTTGGGAAAAAAAATATTTTTTTAGTTACTTTGGAAAAAAAAATATTTTTTTAGTTACTTTGGAAAAAAAAATATTTTTTAGTTACTTTGGAAAAAAAAATATTTTTTTAGTTTCTTTGGAAAAAAAAATATTTTTTTAGTTACTTTGGAAAAAAAAATATTTTTTTAGTTACTTTGGAAAAAAAAATATTTTTTTAGTTACTTTGGAAAAAAAAATATTTTTTTAGTTACTTTGGAAAAAAAAATATTTTTTTAGTTACTTTGGAAAAAATTTTATTTTTTTAGTTACTTTGGAAAAAAAAATATTTTTTTAGTTACTTTGGAAAAAAAAATATTTTTTTAGTTACTTTGGAAAAAAAAATATTTTTTAGTTACTTTGGAAAAAAAAATATTTTTTTAGTTTCTTTGGAAAAAAAAAAAATTTTAGTTACTTTGGAAAAAAAAATATTTTTTTAGTTTCTTTGGGAAAAAAAATATTTTTTTAGTTACTTTGGAAAAAAAAATATTTTTTTAGTTACTTTGGAAAAAAAAATATTTTTTAGTTACTTTGGAAAAAAAAATATTTTTTTAGTTACTTTGGAAAAAAAAATATTTTTTAGTTACTTTGGAAAAAAAAATATTTTTTTAGTTTCTTTGGAAAAAAAAAAAAATTTTAGTTACTTTGGAAAAAAAAATATTTTTTTAGTTTCTTTGGGAAAAAAAATATTTTTTTAGTTACTTTGGAAAAAAAATTATTTTTTTAGTTACTTTGGAAAAAAAATTATTTTTTTAGTTTCTTTGGAAAAAGAAATATTTTTTTAGTTACTTTGGGAAAAAAAATATTTTTTTAGTTACTTTGGAAAAAAAAATATTTTTTTAGTTACTTTGGAAAAAAAAATATTTTTTTAGTTACTTTGGAAAAAAAAATATTTTTTTAGTTACTTTGGAAAAAAAAATATTTTTTTAGTTTCTTTGGAAAAAGAAATATTTTTTTAGTTACTTTGGGAAAAAAAATATTTTTTTAGTTACTTTGGAAAAAAAAATATTTTTTTAGTTACTTTGGAAAAAAAAATATTTTTTTAGTTACTTTGGAAAAAAAAATATTTTTTTAGTTACTTTGGAAAAAAAAATATTTTTTTAGTTACTTTGGAAAAAAAAATATTTTTTTAGTTACTTTGGAAAAAAAAATATTTTTTTAGTTACTTTGGAAAAAAAAATATTTTTTTAGTTACTTTGGAAAAAATTTTTTTTTTAGTTACTTTGGAAAAAAAATATTTTTTTAGTTTCTTTGGAAAAAAAATATTTTTTTAGTTACTTTGGAAAAAAAAATATTTTTTTAGTTTCTTTGGAAAAAAAATATATTTTTTAGTTACTTTGGAAAAAAAAATATTTTTTTAGTTTCTTTGGGAAAAAAATATTTTTTTAGTTACTTTGGAAAAAAAAAATATTTTTTTAGTTACTTTGGGAAAAAAAATATTTTTTTAGTTACTTTGGAAAAAAAAATATTTTTTTAGTTTCTTTGGAAAAAAAAATATTTTTTTAGTTACTTTGGAAAAAAAAATATTTTTTTAGTTACTTTGGAAAAAAAAATATTTTTTTAGTTTCTTTGGAAAAAAAAATATTTTTTTAGTTACTTTGGAAAAAAAAATATTTTTTTAGTTACTTTGGAAAAAAAAAAATTTTTTTAGTTACTTTGGAAAAAAAAATATTTTTTTAGTTTCTTTGGAAAAAAAAAATTTTTTTAGTTACTTTGGAAAAAAAAATATTTTTTTAGTTATTTTGGAAAAAAAAATATTTTTTTAGTTACTTTGGAAAAAAAAATATTTTTTTAGTTACTTTGGAAAAAAAAATATTTTTTTAGTTACTTTGGAAAAAAAATATTTTTTTAGTTACTTTGGAAAAAAAAATTTTTTTTAGTTACTTTGGAAAAAAAATTTTTTTTTTTAGTTACTTTGGAAAAAAAATATTTTTTTAGTTTCTTTGGAAAAAAAAAAAATTTTAGTTACTTTGGGAAAAAAAATATTTTTTTAGTTTCTTTGGGAAAAAAAATATTTTTTTAGTTACTTTGGAAAAAAAAATATTTTTTTAGTTACTTTGGAAAAAAAAATATTTTTTTAGTTACTTTGGAAAAAAAAATATTTTTTTAGTTTCTTTGGAAAAAGAAATATTTTTTTAGTTACTTTGGGAAAAAAAATATTTTTTTAGTTACTTTGGAAAAAAAAATATTTTTTTAGTTACTTTGGAAAAAAAAATATTTTTTTAGTTACTTTGGAAAAAAAAATATTTTTTTAGTTACTTTGGAAAAAAAAATATTTTTTTAGTTACTTTGGAAAAAAAAATATTTTTTTAGTTACTTTGGAAAAAAAAATATTTTTTTAGTTACTTTGGAAAAAAAAATATTTTTTTAGTTACTTTGGAAAAAAAAATTTTTTTAGTTACTTTGGAAAAAAAAAAAATTTTTTAGTTACTTTGGAAAAAAAAATATTTTTTTAGTTACTTTGGAAAAAAAAATATTTTTTTAGTTACTTTGGAAAAAAAAATATTTTTTTAGTTACTTTGGAAAAAAAATTATTTTTTTAGTTACTTTGGAAAAAAAAATATTTTTTTAGTTACTTTGGAAAAAAAAATATTTTTTTAGTTACTTTGGAAAAAAAAATATTTTTTAGTTACTTTGGAAAAAAAAATATTTTTTTAGTTTCTTTGGAAAAAAAAAAAATTTTTAGTTACTTTGGAAAAAAAAATATTTTTTTAGTTTCTTTGGGAAAAAAAATATTTTTTTAGTTACTTTGGAAAAAAAAATATTTTTTTAGTTACTTTGGAAAAAAAAATATTTTTTAGTTACTTTGGAAAAAAAAATATTTTTTTAGTTACTTTGGAAAAAAAAATATTTTTTAGTTACTTTGGAAAAAAAAATATTTTTTTAGTTTCTTTGGAAAAAAAAATATTTTTTTAGTTACTTTGGAAAAAAAAATATTTTTTTAGTTACTTTGGAAAAAAAAATATTTTTTTAGTTACTTTGGAAAAAAAATTATTTTTTTAGTTACTTTGGAAAAAAAAATATTTTTTTAGTTACTTTGGAAAAAAAAATATTTTTTTAGTTACTTTGGAAAAAAAAATATTTTTTAGTTACTTTGGAAAAAAAAATATTTTTTTAGTTTCTTTGGAAAAAAAAAAAATTTTTAGTTACTTTGGAAAAAAAAATATTTTTTTAGTTTCTTTGGGAAAAAAAATATTTTTTTAGTTACTTTGGAAAAAAAAATATTTTTTTAGTTACTTTGGAAAAAAAAATATTTTTTAGTTACTTTGGAAAAAAAAATATTTTTTTAGTTACTTTGGAAAAAAAAATATTTTTTAGTTACTTTGGAAAAAAAAATATTTTTTTAGTTTCTTTGGAAAAAAAAATATTTTTTTAGTTACTTTGGAAAAAAAAATTTTTTTTAGTTACTTTGGAAAAAAAATTTTTTTTTTTAGTTACTTTGGAAAAAAAAATATTTTTTTAGTTACTTTGGAAAAAAAAATATTTTTTAGTTACTTTGGAAAAAAAAATATTTTTTTAGTTACTTTGGAAAAAAAAATATTTTTTAGTTACTTTGGAAAAAAAAATATTTTTTTAGTTTCTTTGGAAAAAAAAAAAAATTTTAGTTACTTTGGAAAAAAAAATATTTTTTTAGTTTCTTTGGGAAAAAAAATATTTTTTTAGTTACTTTGGAAAAAAAATTATTTTTTTAGTTACTTTGGAAAAAAAATTATTTTTTTAGTTTCTTTGGAAAAAGAAATATTTTTTTAGTTACTTTGGGAAAAAAAATATTTTTTTAGTTACTTTGGAAAAAAAAATATTTTTTTAGTTACTTTGGAAAAAAAAATATTTTTTTAGTTACTTTGGAAAAAAAAATATTTTTTTAGTTACTTTGGAAAAAAAAATATTTTTTTAGTTTCTTTGGAAAAAGAAATATTTTTTTAGTTACTTTGGGAAAAAAAATATTTTTTTAGTTACTTTGGAAAAAAAAATATTTTTTTAGTTACTTTGGAAAAAAAAATATTTTTTTAGTTACTTTGGAAAAAAAAATATTTTTTTAGTTACTTTGGAAAAAAAAATATTTTTTTAGTTACTTTGGAAAAAAAAATATTTTTTTAGTTACTTTGGAAAAAAAAATATTTTTTTAGTTACTTTGGAAAAAAAAATATTTTTTTAGTTACTTTGGAAAAAAAAATATTTTTTTAGTTACTTTGGAAAAAAAAATATTTTTTTAGTTTCTTTGGAAAAAGAAATATTTTTTTAGTTACTTTGGGAAAAAAAATATTTTTTTAGTTACTTTGGAAAAAAAAATATTTTTTTAGTTACTTTGGAAAAAAAAATATTTTTTTAGTTACTTTGGAAAAAAAAATATTTTTTTAGTTACTTTGGAAAAAAAAATATTTTTTTAGTTACTTTGGAAAAAAAAATATTTTTTTAGTTACTTTGGAAAAAAAAATATTTTTTTAGTTACTTTGGAAAAAAAAATATTTTTTTAGTTACTTTGGAAAAAATTTTTTTTTTAGTTACTTTGGAAAAAAAATATTTTTTTAGTTTCTTTGGAAAAAAAATATTTTTTTAGTTACTTTGGAAAAAAAAATATTTTTTTAGTTTCTTTGGAAAAAAAATATATTTTTTAGTTACTTTGGAAAAAAAAATATTTTTTTAGTTTCTTTGGGAAAAAAATATTTTTTTAGTTACTTTGGAAAAAAAAAATATTTTTTTAGTTACTTTGGGAAAAAAAATATTTTTTTAGTTACTTTGGAAAAAAAAATATTTTTTTAGTTTCTTTGGAAAAAAAAATATTTTTTTAGTTACTTTGGAAAAAAAAATATTTTTTTAGTTACTTTGGAAAAAAAAATATTTTTTTAGTTTCTTTGGAAAAAAAAATATTTTTTTAGTTACTTTGGAAAAAAAAATATTTTTTTAGTTACTTTGGAAAAAAAAAAATTTTTTTAGTTACTTTGGAAAAAAAAATATTTTTTTAGTTTCTTTGGAAAAAAAAAATTTTTTTAGTTACTTTGGAAAAAAAAATATTTTTTTAGTTATTTTGGAAAAAAAAATATTTTTTTAGTTACTTTGGAAAAAAAAATATTTTTTTAGTTACTTTGGAAAAAAAAATATTTTTTTAGTTACTTTGGAAAAAAAATATTTTTTTAGTTACTTTGGAAAAAAAAATTTTTTTTAGTTACTTTGGAAAAAAAATTTTTTTTTTTAGTTACTTTGGAAAAAAAAATATTTTTTTAGTTTCTTTGGAAAAAAAAAAAATTTTAGTTACTTTGGGAAAAAAAATATTTTTTTAGTTTCTTTGGGAAAAAAAATATTTTTTTAGTTACTTTGGAAAAAAAAATATTTTTTTAGTTACTTTGGAAAAAAAAATATTTTTTTAGTTACTTTGGAAAAAAAAATATTTTTTTAGTTTCTTTGGAAAAAGAAATATTTTTTTAGTTACTTTGGGAAAAAAAATATTTTTTTAGTTACTTTGGAAAAAAAAATATTTTTTTAGTTACTTTGGAAAAAAAAATATTTTTTTAGTTACTTTGGAAAAAAAAATATTTTTTTAGTTACTTTGGAAAAAAAAATATTTTTTTAGTTACTTTGGAAAAAAAAATATTTTTTTAGTTACTTTGGAAAAAAAAATATTTTTTTAGTTACTTTGGAAAAAAAAATATTTTTTTAGTTACTTTGGAAAAAAAAATTTTTTTAGTTACTTTGGAAAAAAAAAAATTTTTTTAGTTACTTTGGAAAAAAAAATATTTTTTTAGTTACTTTGGAAAAAAAAATATTTTTTTAGTTACTTTGGAAAAAAAAATATTTTTTTAGTTACTTTGGAAAAAAAATTATTTTTTTAGTTACTTTGGAAAAAAAAATATTTTTTTAGTTACTTTGGAAAAAAAAATATTTTTTTAGTTACTTTGGAAAAAAAAATATTTTTTAGTTACTTTGGAAAAAAAAATATTTTTTTAGTTTCTTTGGAAAAAAAAAAAATTTTTAGTTACTTTGGAAAAAAAAATATTTTTTTAGTTTCTTTGGGAAAAAAAATATTTTTTTAGTTACTTTGGAAAAAAAAATATTTTTTTAGTTACTTTGGAAAAAAAAATATTTTTTAGTTACTTTGGAAAAAAAAATATTTTTTTAGTTACTTTGGAAAAAAAAATATTTTTTAGTTACTTTGGAAAAAAAAATATTTTTTTAGTTTCTTTGGAAAAAAAAAAATTTTTTAGTTACTTTGGAAAAAAAAATATTTTTTTAGTTTCTTTGGGAAAAAAAATATTTTTTTAGTTACTTTGGAAAAAAAATTATTTTTTTAGTTACTTTGGAAAAAAAAATATTTTTTTAGTTACTTTGGAAAAAAAAATATTTTTTTAGTTTCTTTGGAAAAAAAAATATTTTTTTAGTTACTTTGGAAAAAAAAATATTTTTTTAGTTACTTTGGAAAAAAAAATATTTTTTTAGTTACTTTGGAAAAAAAAATATTTTTTTAGTTACTTTGGAAAAAAAAATATTTTTTTAGTTACTTTGGAAAAAAAAATATTTTTTTAGTTACTTTGGAAAAAAAAATATTTTTTTAGTTACTTTGGAAAAAAAAATATTTTTTTAGTTACTTTGGAAAAAAAAATATTTTTTTAGTTACTTTGGAAAAAAAAATATTTTTTTAGTTACTTTGGAAAAAAAAAAATTTTTTTAGTTACTTTGGAAAAAAAAATATTTTTTTAGTTTCTTTGGAAAAAAAAATATTTTTTTAGTTTCTTTGGAAAAAAAAATATTTTTTTAGTTACTTTGGAAAAAAAAATATTTTTTTAGTTACTTTGGAAAAAAAAATATTTTTTTAGTTACTTTGGAAAAAAAAATATTTTTTTAGTTACTTTGGAAAAAAAAATATTTTTTTAGTTACTTTGGAAAAAAAAATATTTTTTTAGTTTCTTTGGAAAAAAAAATATTTTTTTAGTTACTTTGGGAAAAAAAATATTTTTTTAGTTACTTTGGAAAAAACAATATTTTTTTAGTTACTTTGGAAAAAAAAATATTTTTTTAGTTACTTTGGAAAAAAAATATTTTTTTAGTTACTTTGGAAAAAAAACATTTTTTTAGTTATTTTGGAAAAAAAATATTTTTTTAGTTACTTTGGAAAAAAAAATATTTTTTTAGTTACTTTGGAAAAAAAAATATTTTTTTAGTTACTTTGGAAAAAAAATATTTTTTTAGTTACTTTGGAAAAAAAATATTTTTTTAGTTACTTTGGAAAAAAAAATATTTTTTTAGTTACTTTGGAAAAAAAAATATTTTTTTAGTTACTTTGGAAAAAAAAATATTTTTTTAGTTTCTTTGGAAAAAAAAAAAAATTTTAGTTACTTTGGGAAAAAAAATATTTTTTTAGTTTCTTTGGGAAAAAAAATATTTTTTTAGTTACTTTGGAAAAAAAAATATTTTTTTAGTTACTTTGGAAAAAAAAATATTTTTTTAGTTACTTTGGAAAAAAAATATTTTTTTAGTTACTTTGGAAAAAAAAACATTTTTTTAGTTATTTTGGAAAAAAAAAATTTTTTTTAGTTACTTTGGAAAAAAAAATATTTTTTTAGTTACTTTGGAAAAAAAAATATTTTTTTAGTTACTTTGGAAAAAAAAATATTTTTTTAGTTTCTTTGGAAAAAGAAATATTTTTTTAGTTACTTTGGGAAAAAAAATATTTTTTTAGTTACTTTGGAAAAAAAAATATTTTTTTAGTTACTTTGGAAAAAAAAATATTTTTTTAGTTACTTTGGAAAAAAAAATATTTTTTTAGTTACTTTGGAAAAAAAAATATTTTTTTAGTTACTTTGGAAAAAAAAAATTTTTTTTTAGTTACTTTGGAAAAAAAAATATTTTTTTAGTTACTTTGGAAAAAAAAATATTTTTTTAGTTACTTTGGAAAAAAAATTTTTTTTAGTTACTTTGGAAAAAAAAATATTTTTTTAGTTTCTTTGGAAAAAAAATATTTTTTTTAGTTACTTTGGAAAAAAAAATATTTTTTTAGTTTCTTTGGGAAAAAAATATTTTTTTAGTTACTTTGGAAAAAAAAAATATTTTTTTAGTTACTTTGGGAAAAAAAAATATTTTTTTAGTTACTTTGGAAAAAAAAATATTTTTTTAGTTTCTTTGGAAAAAAAAATATTTTTTTAGTTACTTTGGAAAAAAAAATATTTTTTTAGTTACTTTGGAAAAAAAATATTTTTTTAGTTACTTTGGAAAAAAAAATATTTTTTTAGTTACTTTGGAAAAAAAAATATTTTTTTAGTTACTTTGGAAAAAAATATATTTTTTTAGTTACTTTGGAAAAAAATATATTTTTTTAGTTACTTTGGAAAAAAAAATATTTTTTAGTTACTTTGGAAAAAAAAATATTTTTTTAGTTTCTTTGGAAAAAAATTTTTTTTTTTAGTTTCTTTGGAAAAAAAAAATGTTTTAGTTACTTTGGAAAAAAAAATATTTTTTTAGTTACTTTGGAAAAAAAAATATTTTTTTAGTTACTTTGGAAAAAAAATTATTTTTTTAGTTACTTTGGAAACAAAAATATTTTTTTAGTTACTTTGGAAACAAAAATATTTTTTTAGTTACTTTGGAAACAAAAATATTTTTTTAGTTACTTTGGAAAAAAAAATATTTTTTTAGTTACTTTGGAAAAAAAAATATTTTTTTAGTTACTTTGGAAAAAAAAATATTTTTTTAGTTACTTTGGAAAAAAAAAAAAATTTTTAGTTTCTTTGGAAAAAAAAATATTTTTTTAGTTACTTTGGAAAAAAAAATATTTTTTTAGTTACTTTGGAAAAAAAAATATTTTTTTAGTTACTTTGGAAAAAAAAAAAATTTTTTAGTTTCTTTGGAAAAAAAAATATTTTTTTAGTTACTTTGGAAAAAAAAATATTTTTAGTTACTTTGGAAAAAATATATATTTTTTTAGTTTCTTTGGAAAAAAAAATAATTTTTTAGTTACTTTGGAAAAAAAAATATTTTTTTAGTTTCTTTGGAAAAAAAATTTTTTTTTTAGTTACTTTGGAAAAAAAAATTTTTTTTTAGTTACTTTGGAAAAAAAAATTTTTTTTTAGTTACTTTGGGAAAAAATTTTTTTTTTTAGTTACTTTGGAAAAAAAAATATTTTTTTAGTTTCTTTGGAAAAAAAAATATTTTTTTAGTTACTTTGGAAAAAAAAATATTTTTTTAGTTACTTTGGAAAAAACAATATTTTTTTAGTTACTTTGGAAAAAAAAATATTTTTTTAGTTACTTTGGAAAAAAAATATTTTTTTAGTTACTTTGGAAAAAAAACATTTTTTTAGTTATTTTGGAAAAAAAATATTTTTTTAGTTACTTTGGAAAAAAATATATTTTTTTAGTTACTTTGGAAAAAAAAATATTTTTTTAGTTACTTTGGAAAAAAAATATTTTTTTAGTTACTTTGGAAAAAAAATATTTTTTTAGTTACTTTGGAAAAAAAAATATTTTTTTAGTTACTTTGGGAAAAAAAATATTTTTTTAGTTTCTTTGGGAAAAAAAATATTTTTTTAGTTTCTTTGGGAAAAAAAATATTTTTTTAGTTACTTTGGAAAAAAAAATATTTTTTTAGTTACTTTGGAAAAAAAAATATTTTTTTAGTTACTTTGGAAAAAAAATATTTTTTTAGTTACTTTGGAAAAAAAAACATTTTTTTAGTTATTTTGGAAAAAAAAATATTTTTTTAGTTACTTTGGAAAAAAAAATATTTTTTTAGTTACTTTGGAAAAAAAAAAATTTTTTTAGTTACTTTGGAAAAAAAAATATTTTTTTAGTTTCTTTGGAAAAAGAAATATTTTTTTAGTTACTTTGGGAAAAAAAATATTTTTTTAGTTACTTTGGAAAAAAAAATATTTTTTTAGTTACTTTGGAAAAAAAAATATTTTTTTAGTTACTTTGGAAAAAAAATATTTTTTTAGTTACTTTGGAAAAAAAAATATTTTTTTAGTTACTTTGGAAAAAAAAATTTTTTTTTAGTTACTTTGGAAAAAAAAAATTTTTTTAGTTACTTTGGAAAAAAAAATATTTTTTTAGTTACTTTGGAAAAAAAATTTTTTTTAGTTACTTTGGAAAAAAAAATATTTTTTTAGTTTCTTTGGAAAAAAAATATTTTTTTTAGTTACTTTGGAAAAAAAAATATTTTTTTAGTTTCTTTGGGAAAAAAATATTTTTTTAGTTACTTTGGAAAAAAAAAATATTTTTTTAGTTACTTTGGGAAAAAAAAATATTTTTTTAGTTACTTTGGAAAAAGAAATATTTTTTTAGTTTCTTTGGAAAAAAAAATATTTTTTTAGTTACTTTGGAAAAAAATATATTTTTTTAGTTACTTTGGAAAAAAAAATATTTTTTTAGTTACTTTGGAAAAAAATATATTTTTTTAGTTACTTTGGAAAAAAAAATATTTTTTTAGTTACTTTGGAAAAAAAAATATTTTTTTAGTTACTTTGGAAAAAAAAATATTTTTTTAGTTACTTTGGAAAAAAAAATATTTTTTTAGTTACTTTGGAAAAAAAAATTTTTTTAGTTACTTTGGAAAAAAAAATATTTTTTTAGTTTCTTTGGAAAAAAAATATTTTTTTTAGTTACTTTGGAAAAAAAAATATTTTTTTAGTTTCTTTGGGAAAAAAATATTTTTTTAGTTACTTTGGAAAAAAAAAATATTTTTTTAGTTACTTTGGGAAAAAAAAATATTTTTTTAGTTACTTTGGAAAAAAAAATATTTTTTTAGTTTCTTTGGAAAAAAAAATATTTTTTTAGTTACTTTGGAAAAAAAATATTTTTTTAGTTACTTTGGAAAAAAAAATATTTTTTTAGTTACTTTGGAAAAAAAAATATTTTTTTAGTTACTTTGGAAAAAAAAATATTTTTTTAGTTACTTTGGAAAAAAATATATTTTTTTAGTTACTTTGGAAAAAAATATATTTTTTTAGTTACTTTGGAAAAAAAAATATTTTTTAGTTACTTTGGAAAAAAAAATATTTTTTTAGTTTCTTTGGAAAAAAAATTTTTTTTTAGTTTCTTTGGAAAAAAAAAAATTTTTTTAGTTACTTTGGAAAAAAAAATATTTTTTTAGTTACTTTGGAAAAAAAAATATTTTTTTAGTTACTTTGGAAAAAAAATTATTTTTTTAGTTACTTTGGAAACAAAAATATTTTTTTAGTTACTTTGGAAACAAAAATATTTTTTTAGTTACTTTGGAAAAAAAAATATTTTTTTAGTTACTTTGGAAAAAAAAATATTTTTTTAGTTACTTTGGAAAAAAAAATATTTTTTTAGTTACTTTGGAAAAAAAAAAATTTTTTAGTTTCTTTGGAAAAAAAAATATTTTTTTAGTTACTTTGGGAAAAAAAATATTTTTTTAGTTTCTTTGGAAAAAAAAATATTTTTTTAGTTACTTTGGAAAATAAAATATTTTTTTAGTTACTTTGGAAAAAAAAATATTTTTTTAGTTACTTTGGAAAAAAAAATATTTTTTTAGTTACTTTGGAAAAAAAATTTTTTTTAGTTACTTTGGAAAAAAAAATATTTTTTTAGTTTCTTTGGAAAAAAAATATATTTTTTAGTTACTTTGGAAAAAAAAATATTTTTTTAGTTTCTTTGGGAAAAAAATATTTTTTTAGTTACTTTGGAAAAAAAAAATATTTTTTTAGTTACTTTGGGAAAAAAAAATATTTTTTTAGTTACTTTGGAAAAAAAAATATTTTTTTAGTTTCTTTGGAAAAAAAAATATTTTTTTAGTTACTTTGGAAAAAAAAATATTTTTTTAGTTACTTTGGAAAAAAAAATATTTTTTTAGTTACTTTGGAAAAAAAAATATTTTTTTAGTTACTTTGGAAAAAAAAATATTTTTTTAGTTACTTTGGAAAAAAATATATTTTTTTAGTTACTTTGGAAAAAAATATATTTTTTTAGTTACTTTGGAAAAAAAAATATTTTTTAGTTACTTTGGAAAAAAAAATATTTTTTTAGTTTCTTTGGAAAAAAAAAATTTTTTTTAGTTTCTTTGGAAAAAAAAAAAATTTTTTAGTTACTTTGGAAAAAAAAATATTTTTTTAGTTACTTTGGAAAAAAAAATATTTTTTTAGTTACTTTGGAAAAAAAATTATTTTTTTAGTTACTTTGGAAACAAAAATATTTTTTTAGTTACTTTGGAAACAAAAATATTTTTTTAGTTACTTTGGAAAAAAAAATATTTTTTTAGTTACTTTGGAAAAAAAAAAATTTTTTTAGTTACTTTGGAAAAAAAAATATTTTTTTAGTTACTTTGGAAAAAAAAAATTTTTTTAGTTTCTTTGGAAAAAATATATTTTTTTAGTTACTTTGGGAAAAAAAATATTTTTTTAGTTTCTTTGGAAAAAAAAATATTTTTTTAGTTACTTTGGAAAATAAAATATTTTTTTAGTTACTTTGGAAAAAAAAATATTTTTTTAGTTACTTTGGAAAAAAAAATATTTTTTTAGTTACTTTGGAAAAAAAAATATTTTTTTAGTTACTTTGGAAAAAAAAATATTTTTTTAGTTACTTTGGAAAAAAAAAATTTTTTTTAGTTACTTTGGAAAAAAAAATATTTTTTTAGTTTCTTTGGAAAAAAAATATTTTTTTTAGTTACTTTGGAAAAAAAAATATTTTTTTAGTTTCTTTGGAAAAAAATATATTTTTTTAGTTACTTTGGAAAAAAAAATATTTTTTTAGTTACTTTGGAAAAAAAAAAAATTTTTTAGTTTCTTTGGAAAAAAAAATATTTTTTTAGTTACTTTGGAAAAAAAAATATTTTTAGTTACTTTGGAAAAAATATATATTTTTTTAGTTTCTTTGGAAAAAAAAATAATTTTTTAGTTACTTTGGAAAAAAAAATATTTTTTTAGTTTCTTTGGAAAAAAAAATTTTTTTTTAGTTACTTTGGAAAAAAAAAATTTTTTTTAGTTACTTTGGAAAAAAAAATATTTTTTTAGTTACTTTGGGAAAAAATTTTTTTTTTTAGTTACTTTGGAAAAAAAAATATTTTTTTAGTTTCTTTGGAAAAAAAAATATTTTTTTAGTTACTTTGGAAAAAAAAATATTTTTTTAGTTACTTTGGAAAAAACAATATTTTTTTAGTTACTTTGGAAAAAAAAATATTTTTTTAGTTACTTTGGAAAAAAAATATTTTTTTAGTTACTTTGGAAAAAAAACATTTTTTTAGTTATTTTGGAAAAAAAATATTTTTTTAGTTACTTTGGAAAAAAAAATATTTTTTTAGTTACTTTGGAAAAAAAAATATTTTTTTAGTTACTTTGGAAAAAAAATATTTTTTTAGTTACTTTGGAAAAAAAATATTTTTTTAGTTACTTTGGAAAAAAAAATATTTTTTTAGTTACTTTGGAAAAAAAAATATTTTTTTAGTTACTTTGGAAAAAAAAATATTTTTTTAGTTTCTTTGGAAAAAAAAAAAATTTTTAGTTACTTTGGGAAAAAAAATATTTTTTTAGTTTCTTTGGGAAAAAAAATATTTTTTTAGTTACTTTGGAAAAAAAAATATTTTTTTAGTTACTTTGGAAAAAAAAATATTTTTTTAGTTACTTTGGAAAAAAAATATTTTTTTAGTTACTTTGGAAAAAAAAACATTTTTTTAGTTATTTTGGAAAAAAAAATATTTTTTTAGTTACTTTGGAAAAAAAAATATTTTTTTAGTTACTTTGGAAAAAAAAATATTTTTTTAGTTACTTTGGAAAAAAAAATATTTTTTTAGTTTCTTTGGAAAAAGAAATATTTTTTTAGTTACTTTGGGAAAAAAAATATTTTTTTAGTTACTTTGGAAAAAAAAATATTTTTTTAGTTACTTTGGAAAAAAAAATATTTTTTTAGTTACTTTGGAAAAAAAAATATTTTTTTAGTTACTTTGGAAAAAAAATATTTTTTTAGTTACTTTGGAAAAAAAAAATTTTTTTTAGTTACTTTGGAAAAAAAAATATTTTTTTAGTTACTTTGGAAAAAAAAATATTTTTTTAGTTACTTTGGAAAAAAAAATATTTTTTTAGTTACTTTGGAAAAAAAAATATTTTTTTAGTTACTTTGGAAAAAAATATATTTTTTTAGTTACTTTGGAAAAAAATATATTTTTTTAGTTACTTTGGAAAAAAAAATATTTTTTAGTTACTTTGGAAAAAAAAATATTTTTTTAGTTTCTTTGGAAAAAAATTTTTTTTTTTAGTTTCTTTGGAAAAAAAAAATGTTTTAGTTACTTTGGAAAAAAAAATATTTTTTTAGTTACTTTGGAAAAAAAAATATTTTTTTAGTTACTTTGGAAAAAAAATTATTTTTTTAGTTACTTTGGAAACAAAAATATTTTTTTAGTTACTTTGGAAACAAAAATATTTTTTTAGTTACTTTGGAAACAAAAATATTTTTTTAGTTACTTTGGGAAAAAAAATATTTTTTTAGTTACTTTGGAAAAAAAAATATTTTTTTAGTTACTTTGGAAAAAAAAATATTTTTTTAGTTACTTTGGAAAAAAAAAAAATTTTTTAGTTTCTTTGGAAAAAAAAATATTTTTTTAGTTACTTTGGAAAAAAAAATATTTTTTTAGTTACTTTGGAAAAAAAAATATTTTTTTAGTTACTTTGGAAAAAAAAAAAATTTTTTAGTTTCTTTGGAAAAAAAAATATTTTTTTAGTTACTTTGGAAAAAAAAATATTTTTAGTTACTTTGGAAAAAATATATATTTTTTTAGTTTCTTTGGAAAAAAAAATAATTTTTTAGTTACTTTGGAAAAAAAAATATTTTTTTAGTTTCTTTGGAAAAAAAATTTTTTTTTTAGTTACTTTGGAAAAAAAAATTTTTTTTTAGTTACTTTGGAAAAAAAAAATTTTTTTTAGTTACTTTGGGAAAAAAATTTTTTTTTTAGTTACTTTGGAAAAAAAAATATTTTTTTAGTTTCTTTGGAAAAAAAAATATTTTTTTAGTTACTTTGGAAAAAAAAATATTTTTTTAGTTACTTTGGAAAAAACAATATTTTTTTAGTTACTTTGGAAAAAAAAATATTTTTTTAGTTACTTTGGAAAAAAAATATTTTTTTAGTTACTTTGGAAAAAAAACATTTTTTTAGTTATTTTGGAAAAAAAATATTTTTTTAGTTACTTTGGAAAAAAATATATTTTTTTAGTTACTTTGGAAAAAAAAATATTTTTTTAGTTACTTTGGAAAAAAAATATTTTTTTAGTTACTTTGGAAAAAAAATATTTTTTTAGTTACTTTGGAAAAAAAAATATTTTTTTAGTTACTTTGGGAAAAAAAATATTTTTTTAGTTTCTTTGGGAAAAAAAATATTTTTTTAGTTTCTTTGGGAAAAAAAATATTTTTTTAGTTACTTTGGAAAAAAAAATATTTTTTTAGTTACTTTGGAAAAAAAAATATTTTTTTAGTTACTTTGGAAAAAAAATATTTTTTTAGTTACTTTGGAAAAAAAAACATTTTTTTAGTTATTTTGGAAAAAAAAATATTTTTTTAGTTACTTTGGAAAAAAAAATATTTTTTTAGTTACTTTGGAAAAAAAAATATTTTTTTAGTTACTTTGGAAAAAAAAATATTTTTTTAGTTTCTTTGGAAAAAGAAATATTTTTTTAGTTACTTTGGGAAAAAAAATATTTTTTTAGTTACTTTGGAAAAAAAAATATTTTTTTAGTTACTTTGGAAAAAAAAATATTTTTTTAGTTACTTTGGAAAAAAAAATATTTTTTTAGTTACTTTGGAAAAAAAAATATTTTTTTAGTTACTTTGGAAAAAAAAATTTTTTTTTAGTTACTTTGGAAAAAAAAATATTTTTTTAGTTACTTTGGAAAAAAAATATTTTTTTAGTTACTTTGGAAAAAAAAATTTTTTTAGTTACTTTGGAAAAAAAAATATTTTTTTAGTTTCTTTGGAAAAAAAATATTTTTTTTAGTTACTTTGGAAAAAAAAATATTTTTTTAGTTTCTTTGGGAAAAAAATATTTTTTTAGTTACTTTGGAAAAAAAAAATATTTTTTTAGTTACTTTGGGAAAAAAAAATATTTTTTTAGTTACTTTGGAAAAAGAAATATTTTTTTAGTTTCTTTGGAAAAAAAAATATTTTTTTAGTTACTTTGGAAAAAAAAATATTTTTTTAGTTACTTTGGAAAAAAAAATATTTTTTTAGTTACTTTGGAAAAAAATATATTTTTTTAGTTACTTTGGAAAAAAAAATATTTTTTTAGTTACTTTGGAAAAAAAAATTTTTTTTTAGTTACTTTGGAAAAAAAAATATTTTTTTAGTTACTTTGGAAAAAAAAATATTTTTTTAGTTACTTTGGAAAAAAAAATTTTTTTAGTTACTTTGGAAAAAAAAATATTTTTTTAGTTTCTTTGGAAAAAAAATATTTTTTTTAGTTACTTTGGAAAAAAAAATATTTTTTTAGTTTCTTTGGGAAAAAAATATTTTTTTAGTTACTTTGGAAAAAAAAAATATTTTTTTAGTTACTTTGGGAAAAAAAAATATTTTTTTAGTTACTTTGGAAAAAAAAATATTTTTTTAGTTTCTTTGGAAAAAAAAATATTTTTTTAGTTACTTTGGAAAAAAAAATATTTTTTTAGTTACTTTGGAAAAAAAAATATTTTTTTAGTTACTTTGGAAAAAAATATATTTTTTTAGTTACTTTGGAAAAAAATATATTTTTTTAGTTACTTTGGAAAAAAATATATTTTTTTAGTTACTTTGGAAAAAAATATATTTTTTTAGTTACTTTGGAAAAAAAAATATTTTTTAGTTACTTTGGAAAAAAAAATATTTTTTTAGTTTCTTTGGAAAAAAAATTTTTTTTTTAGTTTCTTTGGAAAAAAAAAATTTTTTTTAGTTACTTTGGAAAAAAAAATATTTTTTTAGTTACTTTGGAAAAAAAAATATTTTTTTAGTTACTTTGGAAAAAAAATTATTTTTTTAGTTACTTTGGAAACAAAAATATTTTTTTAGTTACTTTGGAAACAAAAATATTTTTTTAGTTACTTTGGAAAAAAAAATATTTTTTTAGTTACTTTGGAAAAAAAAATATTTTTTTAGTTACTTTGGAAAAAAAAATATTTTTTTAGTTACTTTGGAAAAAAAAAATTTTTTTAGTTTCTTTGGAAAAAAAAATATTTTTTTAGTTACTTTGGGAAAAAAAATATTTTTTTAGTTTCTTTGGAAAAAAAAATATTTTTTTAGTTACTTTGGAAAATAAAATATTTTTTTAGTTACTTTGGAAAAAAAAATATTTTTTTAGTTACTTTGGAAAAAAAAATATTTTTTTAGTTACTTTGGAAAAAAAAAATTTTTTAGTTACTTTGGAAAAAAAAATATTTTTTTAGTTTCTTTGGAAAAAAAATATTTTTTTTAGTTACTTTGGAAAAAAAAATATTTTTTTAGTTTCTTTGGGAAAAAAATATTTTTTTAGTTACTTTGGAAAAAAAAAATATTTTTTTAGTTACTTTGGGAAAAAAAAATATTTTTTTAGTTACTTTGGAAAAAAAAATATTTTTTTAGTTTCTTTGGAAAAAAAAATATTTTTTTAGTTACTTTGGAAAAAAAAATATTTTTTTAGTTACTTTGGAAAAAAAAATATTTTTTTAGTTACTTTGGAAAAAAAAATATTTTTTTAGTTACTTTGGAAAAAAAAATATTTTTTTAGTTACTTTGGAAAAAAATATATTTTTTTAGTTACTTTGGAAAAAAATATATTTTTTTAGTTACTTTGGAAAAAAAAATATTTTTTAGTTACTTTGGAAAAAAAAATATTTTTTTAGTTTCTTTGGAAAAAAAAAATTTTTTTTAGTTTCTTTGGAAAAAAAAAAAATTTTTTAGTTACTTTGGAAAAAAAAATATTTTTTTAGTTACTTTGGAAAAAAAAATATTTTTTTAGTTACTTTGGAAAAAAAATTATTTTTTTAGTTACTTTGGAAACAAAAATATTTTTTTAGTTACTTTGGAAACAAAAATATTTTTTTAGTTACTTTGGAAAAAAAAATATTTTTTTAGTTACTTTGGAAAAAAAAATATTTTTTTAGTTACTTTGGAAAAAAAAATATTTTTTTAGTTACTTTGGAAAAAAAAAAATTTTTTAGTTTCTTTGGAAAAAAAAATATTTTTTTAGTTACTTTGGGAAAAAAAATATTTTTTTAGTTTCTTTGGAAAAAAAAATATTTTTTTAGTTACTTTGGAAAATAAAATATTTTTTTAGTTACTTTGGAAAAAAAAATATTTTTTTAGTTACTTTGGAAAAAAAAATATTTTTTTAGTTACTTTGGAAAAAAAAATATTTTTTTAGTTACTTTGGAAAAAAAAATATTTTTTTAGTTACTTTGGAAAAAAAAAATTTTTTTTAGTTACTTTGGAAAAAAAAATATTTTTTTAGTTTCTTTGGAAAAAAAATATTTTTTTTAGTTACTTTGGAAAAAAAAATATTTTTTTAGTTTCTTTGGAAAAAAATATATTTTTTTAGTTACTTTGGAAAAAAAAATATTTTTTTAGTTACTTTGGAAAAAAAAAAAATTTTTTAGTTTCTTTGGAAAAAAAAATATTTTTTTAGTTACTTTGGAAAAAAAAATATTTTTAGTTACTTTGGAAAAAATATATATTTTTTTAGTTTCTTTGGAAAAAAAAATAATTTTTTAGTTACTTTGGAAAAAAAAAAATTTTTTTAGTTACTTTGGGAAAAAAAATATTTTTTTAGTTTCTTTGGGAAAAAAAATATTTTTTTAGTTACTTTGGAAAAAAAAATATTTTTTTAGTTACTTTGGAAAAAAAAATATTTTTTTAGTTACTTTGGAAAAAAAATATTTTTTTAGTTACTTTGGAAAAAAAAACATTTTTTTAGTTATTTTGGAAAAAAAAATATTTTTTTAGTTACTTTGGAAAAAAAAATATTTTTTTAGTTACTTTGGAAAAAAAAATATTTTTTTAGTTACTTTGGAAAAAAAAATATTTTTTTAGTTTCTTTGGAAAAAGAAATATTTTTTTAGTTACTTTGGGAAAAAAAATATTTTTTTAGTTACTTTGGAAAAAAAAATATTTTTTTAGTTACTTTGGAAAAAAAAATATTTTTTTAGTTACTTTGGAAAAAAAAATATTTTTTTAGTTACTTTGGAAAAAAAATATTTTTTTAGTTACTTTGGAAAAAAAAAATTTTTTTTAGTTACTTTGGAAAAAAAAATATTTTTTTAGTTACTTTGGAAAAAAAAATATTTTTTTAGTTACTTTGGAAAAAAAAATATTTTTTTAGTTACTTTGGAAAAAAAAATATTTTTTTAGTTACTTTGGAAAAAAATATATTTTTTTAGTTACTTTGGAAAAAAATATATTTTTTTAGTTACTTTGGAAAAAAAAATATTTTTTAGTTACTTTGGAAAAAAAAATATTTTTTTAGTTTCTTTGGAAAAAAATTTTTTTTTTTAGTTTCTTTGGAAAAAAAAAATGTTTTAGTTACTTTGGAAAAAAAAATATTTTTTTAGTTACTTTGGAAAAAAAAATATTTTTTTAGTTACTTTGGAAAAAAAATTATTTTTTTAGTTACTTTGGAAACAAAAATATTTTTTTAGTTACTTTGGAAACAAAAATATTTTTTTAGTTACTTTGGAAACAAAAATATTTTTTTAGTTACTTTGGGAAAAAAAATATTTTTTTAGTTACTTTGGAAAAAAAAATATTTTTTTAGTTACTTTGGAAAAAAAAATATTTTTTTAGTTACTTTGGAAAAAAAAAAAATTTTTTAGTTTCTTTGGAAAAAAAAATATTTTTTTAGTTACTTTGGAAAAAAAAATATTTTTTTAGTTACTTTGGAAAAAAAAATATTTTTTTAGTTACTTTGGAAAAAAAAAAAATTTTTTAGTTTCTTTGGAAAAAAAAATATTTTTTTAGTTACTTTGGAAAAAAAAATATTTTTAGTTACTTTGGAAAAAATATATATTTTTTTAGTTTCTTTGGAAAAAAAAATAATTTTTTAGTTACTTTGGAAAAAAAAATATTTTTTTAGTTTCTTTGGAAAAAAAATTTTTTTTTTAGTTACTTTGGAAAAAAAAATTTTTTTTTAGTTACTTTGGAAAAAAAAATTTTTTTTTAGTTACTTTGGGAAAAAAATTTTTTTTTTAGTTACTTTGGAAAAAAAAATATTTTTTTAGTTTCTTTGGAAAAAAAAATATTTTTTTAGTTACTTTGGAAAAAAAAATATTTTTTTAGTTACTTTGGAAAAAACAATATTTTTTTAGTTACTTTGGAAAAAAAAATATTTTTTTAGTTACTTTGGAAAAAAAATATTTTTTTAGTTACTTTGGAAAAAAAACATTTTTTTAGTTATTTTGGAAAAAAAATATTTTTTTAGTTACTTTGGAAAAAAATATATTTTTTTAGTTACTTTGGAAAAAAAATATTTTTTTAGTTACTTTGGAAAAAAAATATTTTTTTAGTTACTTTGGAAAAAAAAATATTTTTTTAGTTACTTTGGGAAAAAAAATATTTTTTTAGTTTCTTTGGGAAAAAAAATATTTTTTTAGTTTCTTTGGGAAAAAAAATATTTTTTTAGTTACTTTGGAAAAAAAAATATTTTTTTAGTTACTTTGGAAAAAAAAATATTTTTTTAGTTACTTTGGAAAAAAAATATTTTTTTAGTTACTTTGGAAAAAAAAACATTTTTTTAGTTATTTTGGAAAAAAAAATATTTTTTTAGTTACTTTGGAAAAAAAAATATTTTTTTAGTTACTTTGGAAAAAAAAATATTTTTTTAGTTACTTTGGAAAAAAAAATATTTTTTTAGTTTCTTTGGAAAAAGAAATATTTTTTTAGTTACTTTGGGAAAAAAAATATTTTTTTAGTTACTTTGGAAAAAAAAATATTTTTTTAGTTACTTTGGAAAAAAAAATATTTTTTTAGTTACTTTGGAAAAAAAAATATTTTTTTAGTTACTTTGGAAAAAAAAATATTTTTTTAGTTACTTTGGAAAAAAAAATTTTTTTTTAGTTACTTTGGAAAAAAAAATATTTTTTTAGTTACTTTGGAAAAAAAAATATTTTTTTAGTTACTTTGGAAAAAAAAATTTTTTTAGTTACTTTGGAAAAAAAAATATTTTTTTAGTTTCTTTGGAAAAAAAATATTTTTTTTAGTTACTTTGGAAAAAAAAATATTTTTTTAGTTTCTTTGGAAAAAAAAATATTTTTTTAGTTACTTTGGAAAAAAAAATATTTTTTTAGTTACTTTGGAAAAAAAAATATTTTTTTAGTTACTTTGGAAAAAAATATATTTTTTTAGTTACTTTGGAAAAAAAAATATTTTTTTAGTTACTTTGGAAAAAAAAATTTTTTTTTAGTTACTTTGGAAAAAAAAATATTTTTTTAGTTACTTTGGAAAAAAAAATATTTTTTTAGTTACTTTGGAAAAAAAAATTTTTTTAGTTACTTTGGAAAAAAAAATATTTTTTTAGTTTCTTTGGAAAAAAAATATTTTTTTTAGTTACTTTGGAAAAAAAAATATTTTTTTAGTTTCTTTGGGAAAAAAATATTTTTTTAGTTACTTTGGAAAAAAAAAATATTTTTTTAGTTACTTTGGGAAAAAAAAATATTTTTTTAGTTACTTTGGAAAAAAAAATATTTTTTTAGTTTCTTTGGAAAAAAAAATATTTTTTTAGTTACTTTGGAAAAAAAAATATTTTTTTAGTTACTTTGGAAAAAAAAATATTTTTTTAGTTACTTTGGAAAAAAATATATTTTTTTAGTTACTTTGGAAAAAAATATATTTTTTTAGTTACTTTGGAAAAAAATATATTTTTTTAGTTACTTTGGAAAAAAATATATTTTTTTAGTTACTTTGGAAAAAAAAATATTTTTTAGTTACTTTGGAAAAAAAAATATTTTTTTAGTTTCTTTGGAAAAAAAATTTTTTTTTTAGTTTCTTTGGAAAAAAAAAAATTTTTTTAGTTACTTTGGAAAAAAAAATATTTTTTTAGTTACTTTGGAAAAAAAAATATTTTTTTAGTTACTTTGGAAAAAAAATTATTTTTTTAGTTACTTTGGAAACAAAAATATTTTTTTAGTTACTTTGGAAACAAAAATATTTTTTTAGTTACTTTGGAAAAAAAAATATTTTTTTAGTTACTTTGGAAAAAAAAATATTTTTTTAGTTACTTTGGAAAAAAAAATATTTTTTTAGTTACTTTGGAAAAAAAAAAATTTTTTAGTTTCTTTGGAAAAAAAAATATTTTTTTAGTTACTTTGGGAAAAAAAATATTTTTTTAGTTTCTTTGGAAAAAAAAATATTTTTTTAGTTACTTTGGAAAATAAAATATTTTTTTAGTTACTTTGGAAAAAAAAATATTTTTTTAGTTACTTTGGGAAAAAAAATATTTTTTTAGTTACTTTGGAAAAAAAAATTTTTTTAGTTACTTTGGAAAAAAAAATATTTTTTTAGTTTCTTTGGAAAAAAAATATTTTTTTTAGTTACTTTGGAAAAAAAAATATTTTTTTAGTTTCTTTGGGAAAAAAATATTTTTTTAGTTACTTTGGAAAAAAAAAATATTTTTTTAGTTACTTTGGGAAAAAAAAATATTTTTTTAGTTACTTTGGAAAAAAAAATATTTTTTTAGTTTCTTTGGAAAAAAAAATATTTTTTTAGTTACTTTGGAAAAAAAAATATTTTTTTAGTTACTTTGGAAAAAAAAATATTTTTTTAGTTACTTTGGAAAAAAAAATATTTTTTTAGTTACTTTGGAAAAAAAAATATTTTTTTAGTTACTTTGGAAAAAAATATATTTTTTTAGTTACTTTGGAAAAAAATATATTTTTTTAGTTACTTTGGAAAAAAAAATATTTTTTAGTTACTTTGGAAAAAAAAATATTTTTTTAGTTTCTTTGGAAAAAAAAAATTTTTTTTAGTTTCTTTGGAAAAAAAAATATTTTTTTAGTTACTTTGGAAAAAAAAATATTTTTTTAGTTACTTTGGAAAAAAAAATATTTTTTTAGTTACTTTGGAAAAAAAATTATTTTTTTAGTTACTTTGGAAACAAAAATATTTTTTTAGTTACTTTGGAAACAAAAATATTTTTTTAGTTACTTTGGAAAAAAAAATATTTTTTTAGTTACTTTGGAAAAAAAAATATTTTTTTAGTTACTTTGGAAAAAAAAATATTTTTTTAGTTACTTTGGAAAAAAAAAATTTTTTTAGTTTCTTTGGAAAAAAAAATATTTTTTTAGTTACTTTGGGAAAAAAAATATTTTTTTAGTTTCTTTGGAAAAAAAAATATTTTTTTAGTTACTTTGGAAAATAAAATATTTTTTTAGTTACTTTGGAAAAAAAAAAATTTTTTTAGTTACTTTGGAAAAAAAAATATTTTTTTAGTTACTTTGGAAAAAAAAATATTTTTTTAGTTACTTTGGAAAAAAAAATATTTTTTTAGTTACTTTGGAAAAAAAAAATTTTTTTTAGTTACTTTGGAAAAAAAATATTTTTTTAGTTTCTTTGGAAAAAAAATATTTTTTTTAGTTACTTTGGAAAAAAAAATATTTTTTTAGTTTCTTTGGAAAAAAATATATTTTTTTAGTTACTTTGGAAAAAAAAATATTTTTTTAGTTACTTTGGAAAAAAAAAAATTTTTTTAGTTTCTTTGGAAAAAAAAATATTTTTTTAGTTACTTTGGAAAAAAAAATATTTTTAGTTACTTTGGAAAAAATATATATTTTTTTAGTTTCTTTGGAAAAAAAAATAATTTTTTAGTTACTTTGGAAAAAAAAATATTTTTTTAGTTTCTTTGGAAAAAAAAATTTTTTTTTAGTTACTTTGGAAAAAAAAAATTTTTTTTAGTTACTTTGGAAAAAAAAATATTTTTTTAGTTACTTTGGGAAAAAATTTTTTTTTTTAGTTACTTTGGAAAAAAAAATATTTTTTTAGTTTCTTTGGAAAAAAAAATATTTTTTTAGTTACTTTGGAAAAAAAAATATTTTTTTAGTTACTTTGGAAAAAACAATATTTTTTTAGTTACTTTGGAAAAAAAAATATTTTTTTAGTTACTTTGGAAAAAAAATATTTTTTTAGTTACTTTGGAAAAAAAACATTTTTTTAGTTATTTTGGAAAAAAAATATTTTTTTAGTTACTTTGGAAAAAAAAATATTTTTTTAGTTACTTTGGAAAAAAAAATATTTTTTTAGTTACTTTGGAAAAAAAATATTTTTTTAGTTACTTTGGAAAAAAAATATTTTTTTAGTTACTTTGGAAAAAAAAATATTTTTTTAGTTACTTTGGAAAAAAAAATATTTTTTTAGTTACTTTGGAAAAAAAAATATTTTTTTAGTTTCTTTGGAAAAAAAAAAATTTTTTAGTTACTTTGGGAAAAAAAATATTTTTTTAGTTTCTTTGGGAAAAAAAATATTTTTTTAGTTACTTTGGAAAAAAAAATATTTTTTTAGTTACTTTGGAAAAAAAAATATTTTTTTAGTTACTTTGGAAAAAAAATATTTTTTTAGTTACTTTGGAAAAAAAAACATTTTTTTAGTTACTTTGGAAAAAAAAATATTTTTTTAGTTACTTTGGAAAAAAAAATATTTTTTTAGTTACTTTGGAAAAAAAATATTTTTTTAGTTACTTTGGAAAAAAAAAATTTTTTTTAGTTACTTTGGAAAAAAAAATATTTTTTTAGTTACTTTGGAAAAAAAAATATTTTTTTAGTTACTTTGGAAAAAATATTTTTTTTAGTTACTTTGGAAAAAAAAATATTTTTTTAGTTTCTTTGGAAAAAAAATATTTTTTTTAGTTACTTTGGAAAAAAAAATATTTTTTTAGTTTCTTTGGGAAAAAAATATTTTTTTAGTTACTTTGGAAAAAAAAAATATTTTTTTAGTTACTTTGGGAAAAAAAAATATTTTTTTAGTTACTTTGGAAAAAGAAATATTTTTTTAGTTTCTTTGGAAAAAAAAATATTTTTTTAGTTACTTTGGAAAAAAAAATATTTTTTTAGTTACTTTGGGAAAAAAAATATTTTTTTAGTTACTTTGGAAAAAAAAATATTTTTTTAGTTACTTTGGAAAAAAAAATATTTTTTTAGTTACTTTGGAAAAAAATATATTTTTTTAGTTACTTTGGAAAAAAATATATTTTTTTAGTTACTTTGGAAAAAAATATATTTTTTAGTTACTTTGGAAAAAAAAATATTTTTTTAGTTTCTTTGGAAAAAAAAAAAATTTTTTAGTTACTTTGGAAAAAAAAATATTTTTTTAGTTTCTTTGGGAAAAAAAATATTTTTTTAGTTACTTTGGGAAAAAAAATATTTTTTTAGTTACTTTGGAAAAAAAAATATTTTTTTAGTTACTTTGGAAAAAAAAATATTTTTTTTAGTTTCTTTGGAAAAAAAAATATTTTTTTAGTTACTTTGGAAAAAAAAATATTTTTTTAGTTACTTTGGAAAAAAAAATATTTTTTTAGTTACTTTGGAAAAAAAAATATTTTTTTAGTTACTTTGGAAAAAAAAATATTTTTTTAGTTACTTTGGAAAAAAAAATATTTTTTTAGTTACTTTGGAAAAAAAATTATTTTTTTAGTTACTTTGGAAACAAAAATATTTTTTTAGTTACTTTGGAAACAAAAATATTTTTTTAGTTACTTTGGAAAAAAAATATTTTTTTAGTTACTTTGGAAAAAAAAATATTTTTTTAGTTACTTTGGAAAAAAAAATATTTTTTTAGTTACTTTGGAAAAAAAAATTTTTTTTAGTTTCTTTGGAAAAAAAAATATTTTTTTTAGTTACTTTGGGAAAAAAAAAATTTTTTTAGTTTCTTTGGAAAAAAAAAAAATTTTTTAGTTACTTTGGAAAATAAAATATTTTTTTAGTTACTTTGGAAAAAAAAATATTTTTTTAGTTACTTTGGAAAAAAAAATATTTTTTTAGTTACTTTGGAAAAAAAAATATTTTTTTAGTTACTTTGGAAAAAAAAATATTTTTTTAGTTACTTTGGAAAAAAAAATATTTTTTTAGTTACTTTGGAAAAAAAAATATTTTTTTAGTTTCTTTGGAAAAAAAATATTTTTTTTAGTTACTTTGGAAAAAAAAATATTTTTTTAGTTTCTTTGGAAAAAAATATATTTTTTTAGTTACTTTGGAAAAAAAAATATTTTTTTAGTTACTTTGGAAAAAAAAAAATTTTTTTTGTTTCTTTGGAAAAAAAAATATTTTTTTAGTTACTTTGGAAAAAAAAATATTTTTTTAGTTACTTTGGAAAAAAAAATATTTTTTTAGTTACTTTGGAAAAAAAAATATTTTTTTAGTTACTTTGGAAAAAAAAATATTTTTTTAGTTACTTTGGAAAAAAAAATATTTTTTTAGTTACTTTGGAAAAAAAAATATTTTTTTAGTTACTTTGGAAAAAAAAATATTTTTTTAGTTACTTTGGAAAAAAAAATATTTTTTTAGTTACTTTGGGAAAAAAAATAATTTTTTAGTTACTACTTTGGAAAAAAAAATATTTTTTTAGTTACTTTGGAAAAAAAAATATTTTTTTAGTTACTTTGGGAAAAAAAAAATTTTTTTAGTTACTTTGGAAAAAAAAAATTGTTTTAGTTACTTTGGAAAAAAAAATTTTTTTTAGTTTCTTTGGAAAAAAAAAAATTTTTTTAGTTACTTTGGAAAAAAAAAAATTTTTTTAGTTACTTTGGAAAAAAAATATATTTTTTTAGTTTCTTTGGAAAAAAAAAATTTTTTTTAGTTACTTTGGAAAAAAAAATATTTTTTTAGTTTCTTTGGAAAAAAAAATATTTTTTTAGTTACTACTTTGGAAAAAAAAATATTTTTTTAGTTACTTTGGAAAAAAAAATATTTTTTTAGTTACTTTGGGAAAAAAAATATTTTTTTAGTTACTTTGGAAAAAAAAAATTGTTTTAGTTACTTTGGAAAAAAAAATTTTTTTTAGTTTCTTTGGGAAAAAAAATATTTTTTTAGTTACTTTGGAAAAAAAATTTTTTTTTTAGTTACTTTGGAAAAAAATATATTTTTTTAGTTTCTTTGGAAAAAAAAATTTTTTTTTAGTTACTTTGGAAAAAAAAATATTTTTTTAGTTTCTTTGGAAAAAAAAATATTTTTTTAGTTACTTTGGAAAAAAAAATATTTTTTTAGTTACTTTGGAAAAAAAATATTTTTTTAGTTACTTTGGGAAAAAAAACATTTTTTTAGTTATTTTGGAAAAAAATATATTTTTTTAGTTACTTTGGAAAAAAAAATATTTTTTTAGTTACTTTGGAAAAAAAAATATTTTTTTAGTTTCTTTGGAAAAAAAAATATTTTTTTAGTTACTTTGGAAAAAAAAATATTTTTTTAGTTACTTTGGAAAAAAAAATATTTTTTTAGTTACTTTGGAAAAAAAAATATTTTTTTAGTTACTTTGGAAAAAAAAATATTTTTTTAGTTACTTTGGAAAAAAAAATATTTTTTTAGTTACTTTGGAAAAAAAAATATTTTTTTAGTTACTTTGGAAAAAAAAATATTTTTTTAGTTACTTTGGAAAAAAAAATATTTTTTTAGTTACTTTGGAAAAAAAAATATTTTTTTAGTTACTTTGGAAAAAAAAATATTTTTTAGTTACTTTGGAAAAAAAAATATTTTTTTAGTTACTTTGGAAAAAAAAATATTTTTTTAGTTACTTTGGAAAAAAAAAAATTTTTTTAGTTACTTTGGGAAAAAAAATAATTTTTTAGTTACTTTGGAAAAAAAAAATTTTTTTAGTTACTTTGGAAAAAAAAATATTTTTTTAGTTTCTTTGGAAAAAAAAAAAATTTTTTAGTTACTTTGGAAAAAAAAAAATTTTTTTAGTTACTTTGGAAAAAAAAATTTTTTTTAGTTTCTTTGGAAAAAAAAAATTTTTTTTTAGTTACTTTGGAAAAAAAAATATTTTTTTAGTTTCTTTGGAAAAAATTTTTTTTTTTTAGTTACTTTGGAAAAAAAAATATTTTTTTAGTTACTTTGGAAAAAAAATATTTTTTTAGTTACTTTGGAAAAAAAATATTTTTTTAGTTACTTTGGAAAAAAAAATATTTTTTTAGTTACTTTGGAAAAAAAAATATTTTTTTTAGTTACTTTGGAAAAAAATATATTTTTTTAGTTACTTTGGAAAAAAAAATATTTTTTTAGTTACTTTGGAAAAAAAAATATTTTTTTAGTTACTTTGGAAAAAAAAATATTTTTTTAGTTACTTTGGAAAAAAAATATTTTTTTAGTTACTTTGGAAAAAAAAATATTTTTTTAGTTACTTTGGAAAAAAAAATATTTTTTTAGTTACTTTGGAAAAAAATATATTTTTTTAGTTACTTTGGGAAAAAAAATAATTTTTTAGTTACTTTGGAAAAAAAATTTTTTTTTAGTTTCTTTGGAAAAAGAAATATTTTTTTAGTTACTTTGGAAAAAAAAAATTTTTTTTAGTTACTTTGGAAAAAAAATATATTTTTTTAGTTTCTTTGGAAAAAAAAAATTTTTTTTAGTTACTTTGGAAAAAAAAATATTTTTTTAGTTTCTTTGGAAAAAAAATGTTTTTTTAGTTACTTTGGAAAAAAATATATTTTTTTAGTTACTTTGGAAAAAAAAAAATTTTTTTAGTTACTTTGGAAAAAAAAATATTTTTTTAGTTTCTTTGGAAAAAAAAATATTTTTTTAGTTACTTTGGAAAAAAAAATATTTTTTTAGTTACTTTGGAAAAAAAAATATTTTTTTAGTTACTTTGGAAAAAAAAATATTTTTTTAGTTACTTTGGAAAAAAAATATTTTTTTAGTTACTTTGGGGAAAAAAATATTTTTTTAGTTACTTTGGAAAAAAAAATATTTTTTTAGTTACTTTGGGAAAAAAAATATTTTTTTAGTTACTTTGGAAAAAAAAATATTTTTTTAGTTACTTTGGAAAAAAAAATATTTTTTTAGTTACTTTGGAAAAAAAAATATTTTTTTAGTTACTTTGGAAAAAAAAATATTTTTTTAGTTACTTTGGGAAAAAAAAATTTTTTTAGTTACTTTGGAAAAAAAAAAAATTTTTTAGTTACTTTGGAAAAAAAAAAATTTTTTTAGTTACTTTGGAAAAAAAAATATTTTTTTAGTTACTTTGGAAAAAAAAATATTTTTTTAGTTACTTTGGGAAAAAAAATAATTTTTTAGTTACTTTGGAAAAAAAAAAAATTTTTTTAGTTACTTTGGAAAAAAAAATATTTTTTTAGTTTCTTTGGAAAAAAAAAAAATTTTTTAGTTACTTTGGAAAAAAAATATTTTTTTTAGTTACTTTGGAAAAAAAAATATTTTTTTAGTTTCTTTGGAAAAAAAAAAATTTTTTTAGTTACTTTGGAAAAAAAAATATTTTTTTAGTTACTTTGGAAAAAAAAATATTTTTTTAGTTACTTTGGAAAAAAAATATTTTTTTAGTTACTTTGGAAAAAAAAAAATTTTTTAGTTACTTTGGAAAAAAAAAATTTTTTTTTAGTTACTTTGGAAAAAAAAATATTTTTTTAGTTTATTTGGAAAAAATAAAAAAATTTTAGTTACTTTGGGAAAAAAAATATTTTTTTAGTTTCTTTGGGAAAAAAAATATTTTTTTAGTTACTTTGGAAAAAAAAATATTTTTTTAGTTACTTTGGAAAAAAAAATATTTTTTTAGTTTCTTTGGAAATTTTTTTTTTTTTTTAGTTACTTTGGAAAAAAAAATATTTTTTTAGTTACTTTGGAAAAAAAAATATTTTTTTAGTTACTTTGGAAAAAAAAATATTTTTTTAGTTACTTTGGAAAAAAAATATTTTTTTAGTTACTTTGGAAAAAAATATATTTTTTTAGTTATTTTGGAAAAAAAAATATTTTTTTAGTTACTTTGGAAAAAAAAATATTTTTTTAGTTACTTTGGAAAAAAAAATATTTTTTTAGTTACTTTGGAAAAAAAATATTTTTTTAGTTACTTTGGAAAAAAAATTTTTTTTTAGTTACTTTGGAAAAAAAAAATTTTTTTTTAGTTACTTTGGAAAAAAAAATATTTTTTTAGTTTCTTTGGAAAAAAAAAAAAAATTTTAGTTACTTTGGGAAAAAAAATATTTTTTTAGTTTCTTTGGGAAAAAAAATATTTTTTTAGTTACTTTGGAAAAAAAAATATTTTTTTAGTTACTTTGGAAAAAAAAATATTTTTTTAGTTACTTTGGAAAAAAAAATATTTTTTTAGTTACTTTGGAAAAAAAATTTTTTTTTTTAGTTACTTTGGAAAAAAAAATATTTTTTTAGTTTCTTTGGAAAAAAAAAAAAAATTTTAGTTACTTTGGAAAAAAAAATATTTTTTTAGTTACTTTGGAAAAAAAATATTTTTTTAGTTACTTTGGAAAAAAATATATTTTTTTAGTTATTTTGGAAAAAAAAATATTTTTTTAGTTACTTTGGAAAAAAAAATATTTTTTTAGTTACTTTGGAAAAAAAAATATTTTTTTAGTTACTTTGGAAAAAAAAAATTTTTTTAGTTACTTTGGAAAAAAAAATATTTTTTAGTTACTTTGGAAAAAAAATATTTTTTTTTAGTTACTTTGGAAAAAAAAATATTTTTTTAGTTTCTTTGGAAAAAAAAAAAAAATTTTAGTTACTTTGGGAAAAAAAATATTTTTTTAGTTTCTTTGGAAAAAAAAATATTTTTTTAGTTACTTTGGAAAAAAAAATATTTTTTTAGTTACTTTGGAAAAAAAAATATTTTTTTAGTTTCTTTGGAAAAAAAATATTTTTTTTAGTTACTTTGGAAAAAAAAATATTTTTTTAGTTTCTTTGGGAAAAAAATATTTTTTTAGTTACTTTGGAAAAAAAAATATTTTTTTAGTTACTTTGGGAAAAAAAATATTTTTTTAGTTACTTTGGAAAAAAAAATATTTTTTTAGTTTCTTTGGAAAAAAAATTATTTTTTTAGTTACTTTGGAAAAAAAAATATTTTTTTAGTTACTTTGGAAAAAAAAATATTTTTTTAGTTACTTTGGAAAAAAAAATATTTTTTTAGTTACTTTGGAAAAAAAAATATTTTTTTAGTTACTTTGGAAAAAAAAATATTTTTTAGTTACTTTGGAAAAAAAAATATTTTTTTAGTTTCTTTGGAAAAAAAAAAAAAATTTAGTTACTTTGGAAAAAAAGATATTTTTTTAGTTTCTTTGGGAAAAAAAAAATTTTTTTAGTTACTTTGGAAAAAAAAATATTTTTTTAGTTACTTTGGAAAAAAAAAAATTTTTTAGTTACTTTGGAAAAAAAAATATTTTTTTAGTTACTTTGGAAAAAAAAATATTTTTTAGTTACTTTGGAAAAAAAAAATATTTTTTTAGTTTCTTTGGAAAAAAAAAAAATTTTTTAGTTACTTTGGAAAAAAAAATATTTTTTTAGTTTCTTTGGGAAAAAAAATATTTTTTTAGTTACTTTGGAAAAAAAATTATTTTTTTAGTTACTTTGGAAAAAAAAATATTTTTTTAGTTACTTTGGAAAAAAAAATATTTTTTTAGTTTCTTTGGAAAAAAAAATATTTTTTTAGTTACTTTGGAAAAAAAAATATTTTTTTAGTTACTTTGGAAAAAAAAATATTTTTTTAGTTACTTTGGAAAAAAAAATATTTTTTTAGTTACTTTGGAAAAAAAAATATTTTTTTAGTTACTTTGGAAAAAAATATATTTTTTTAGTTACTTTGGAAAAAAAAATATTTTTTTAGTTACTTTGGGAAAAAAAATATTTTTTTAGTTACTTTGGAAAAAAAAATATTTTTTTAGTTACTTTGGAAAAAAAAATATTTTTTTAGTTACTTTGGAAAAAAAAATATTTTTTTAGTTACTTTGGAAAAAAAAATATTTTTTTAGTTTCTTTGGAAAAAAAAATATTTTTTTAGTTTCTTTGGAAAAAAAAATATTTTTTTAGTTACTTTGTAAAAAAAAATATTTTTTTAGTTACTTTGTAAAAAAAAATATTTTTTTAGTTACTTTGGAAAAAAAAATATTTTTTTAGTTACTTTGGAAAAAAAAATATTTTTTTAGTTACTTTGGAAAAAAAAATATTTTTTTAGTTTCTTTGGAAAAAAAATATTTTTTTTAGTTACTTTGGAAAAAAAAATATTTTTTTAGTTTCTTTGGAAAAAAATATATTTTTTTAGTTACTTTGGAAAAAAAAAAAATTTTTTAGTTACTTTGGAAAAAAAAATATTTTTTTAGTTACTTTGGGAAAAAAAATATTTTTTTAGTTACTTTGGAAAAAAAAATATTTTTTTAGTTACTTTGGAAAAAAAAATATTTTTTTAGTTACTTTGGAAAAAAAAATATTTTTTTAGTTACTTTGGAAAAAAAAATATTTTTTTAGTTACTTTGGAAAAAAAAATATTTTTTTAGTTACTTTGGAAAAAAAAATATTTTTTTAGTTACTTTGGAAAAAAAAATATTTTTTTAGTTACTTTGGGAAAAAAAATAATTTTTTAGTTACTTTGGAAAAAAAAATTTTTTTTAGTTACTTTGGAAAAAAAAATTTTTTTTAGTTTCTTTGGAAAAAAAAATATTTTTTTAGTTACTTTGGAAAAAAAAAAATTGTTTTAGTTACTTTGGAAAAAATATATATTTTTTTAGTTTCTTTGGAAAAAAAAATAATTTTTTAGTTACTTTGGAAAAAAAAATATTTTTTTAGTTTCTTTGGAAAAAAAAATTTTTTTTTAGTTACTTTGGAAAAAAATATATTTTTTTAGTTACTTTGGAAAAAAAATTTTTTTTTAGTTACTTTGGAAAAAAAAAATTTTTTTTTAGTTACTTTGGAAAAAAAAATATTTTTTTAGTTTCTTTGGAAAAAAAAAATTTTTTAGTTACTTTGGAAAAAAAAATATTTTTTTAGTTACTTTGGAAAAAACAATATTTTTTTAGTTACTTTGGAAAAAAAAATATTTTTTTAGTTACTTTGGAAAAAAAATATTTTTTTAGTTACTTTGGAAAAAAAACATTTTTTTAGTTATTTTGGAAAAAAAATATTTTTTTAGTTACTTTGGAAAAAAAAATATTTTTTTAGTTACTTTGGAAAAAAAAATATTTTTTTAGTTACTTTGGAAAAAAAAATATTTTTTTAGTTACTTTGGAAAAAAAAATATTTTTTTAGTTACTTTGGAAAAAAAAATATTTTTTTAGTTTCTTTGGAAAAAAAATATTTTTTTTAGTTACTTTGGAAAAAAAAATATTTTTTTAGTTTCTTTGGAAAAAAATATATTTTTTTAGTTACTTTGGAAAAAAAAATATTTTTTTAGTTACTTTGGAAAAAAAAATATTTTTTTAGTTTCTTTGGAAAAAAAATATTTTTTTTAGTTACTTTGGAAAAAAAAATATTTTTTTAGTTACTTTGGAAAAAAAAATATTTTTTTAGTTACTTTGGAAAAAAAAATATTTTTTTAGTTACTTTGGAAAAAAAATATTTTTTTAGTTACTTTGGAAAAAAAAATATTTTTTTAGTTTCTTTGGAAAAAAAATATTTTTTTTAGTTACTTTGGAAAAAAAAATATTTTTTTAGTTTCTTTGGAAAAAAATATATTTTTTTAGTTACTTTGGAAAAAAAAATATTTTTTTAGTTACTTTGGAAAAAAAAATTTTTTTTTAGTTTCTTTGGAAAAAAAAATATTTTTTTAGTTACTTTGGGAAAAAAAATATTTTTTTAGTTACTTTGGAAAAAAAAATATTTTTTTAGTTACTTTGGAAAAAAAAATATTTTTTTAGTTACTTTGGAAAAAAAAATATTTTTTTAGTTACTTTGGAAAAAAAAATATTTTTTTAGTTACTTTGGAAAAAAAAATATTTTTTTAGTTACTTTGGAAAAAAAAATATTTTTTTAGTTACTTTGGGAAAAAAAATATTTTTTTAGTTACTTTGGGAAAAAAAATAATTTTTTAGTTACTTTGGAAAAAAAAAAATTTTTTTAGTTACTTTGGAAAAAAAAATTTTTTTTAGTTTCTTTGGAAAAAAAAATATTTTTTTAGTTACTTTGGAAAAAAAAAATTTTTTTTAGTTACTTTGGAAAAAATATATATTTTTTTAGTTTCTTTGGAAAAAAAAATAATTTTTTAGTTACTTTGGAAAAAAAAATATTTTTTTAGTTTCTTTGGAAAAAAAAATTTTTTTTTAGTTACTTTGGAAAAAAATATATTTTTTTAGTTACTTTGGAAAAAAAAAATTTTTTTTAGTTACTTTGGAAAAAAATTTTTTTTTTTAGTTACTTTGGAAAAAAAAATATTTTTTTAGTTTCTTTGGAAAAAAAAATATTTTTTTAGTTACTTTGGAAAAAATAATATTTTTTTAGTTACTTTGGAAAAAACAATATTTTTTTAGTTACTTTGGAAAAAAAAATATTTTTTTAGTTACTTTGGAAAAAAAATATTTTTTTAGTTACTTTGGAAAAAAAACATTTTTTTAGTTATTTTGGAAAAAAAATATTTTTTTAGTTACTTTGGAAAAAAAAATATTTTTTTAGTTACTTTGGAAAAAAAAATATTTTTTTAGTTACTTTGGAAAAAAAATATTTTTTTAGTTACTTTGGAAAAAAAATATTTTTTTAGTTACTTTGGAAAAAAAAATATTTTTTTAGTTACTTTGGAAAAAAAAATATTTTTTTAGTTACTTTGGAAAAAAAAATATTTTTTTAGTTTCTTTGGAAAAAAAAAAATTTTTTTGTTACTTTGGGAAAAAAAATATTTTTTTAGTTTCTTTGGGAAAAAAAATATTTTTTTAGTTACTTTGGAAAAAAAATTTTTTTTTTAGTTTCTTTGGAAAAAAAAAATTTTTAGTTACTTTGGGAAAAAAAATATTTTTTTAGTTTCTTTGGGAAAAAAAATATTTTTTTAGTTACTTTGGAAAAAAAAATATTTTTTTAGTTACTTTGGAAAAAAAAAATATTTTTTTAGTTACTTTGGAAAAAAATATATATTTTTAGTTTCTTTGGAAAAAAAAATATTTTTTTAGTTACTTTGGAAAAAAAAATATTTTTTTAGTTACTTTGGAAAAAAAAATATTTTTTTAGTTACTTTGGAAAAAAAAATATTTTTTTAGTTACTTTGGAAAACAAAATATTTTTTTAGTTACTTTGGAAAAAAAAATATTTTTTTAGTTACTTTGGAAAAAAAAATATTTTTTTAGTTACTTTGGAAAAAAAAATATTTTTTTAGTTACTTTGGAAAAAAAAAATATTTTTTAGTTACTTTGGAAAAAAAAATATTTTTTTAGTTACTTTGGAAAAAAAAATATTTTTTTAGTTACTTTGGAAAAAAAAATATTTTTTTAGTTACTTTGGAAAAAAAAATATTTTTTTAGTTACTTTGGAAAAAAAAATATTTTTTAGTTACTTTGGAAAAAAAAATATTTTTTTAGTTTCTTTGGAAAAAAAAAATTTTTTTTAGTTACTTTGGAAAAAAAAATATTTTTTTAGTTTCTTTGGGAAAAAAAATATTTTTTTAGTTACTTTGGAAAAAAAAATATTTTTTTAGTTACTTTGGAAAAAAAAATATTTTTTTAGTTACTTTGGAAAAAAAAATATTTTTTTAGTTTCTTTGGAAAAAAAAATATTTTTTTAGTTACTTTGGAAAAAAAAATATTTTTTTAGTTACTTTGGAAAAAGAAATATTTTTTTAGTTACTTTGGAAAAAAAAATATTTTTTTAGTTACTTTGGAAAAAAAAATATTTTTTTAGTTACTTTGGAAAAAAAAATATTTTTTTAGTTACTTTGGAAAAAAAAATATTTTTTTAGTTACTTTGGAAAAAAAAATATTTTTTTAGTTACTTTGGAAAAAAAAATATTTTTTTAATTACTTTGGAAAAAAAATATTTTTTTAGTTACTTTGGAAAAAAAAATTTTTTTTTAGTTACTTTGGAAAAAAAAATTTTTTTTTAGTTACTTTGGAAAAAAAAATATTTTTTTAGTTACTTTGGAAAAAAAAATATTTTTTTAGTTACTTTGGAAAAAAAATTTTTTTTAGTTACTTTGGAAAAAAAAATATTTTTTTAGTTTCTTTGGAAAAAAAATATTTTTTTTAGTTACTTTGGAAAAAAAAATATTTTTTTAGTTTCTTTGGGAAAAAAATATTTTTTTAGTTACTTTGGAAAAAAAAAATATTTTTTTAGTTACTTTGGGAAAAAAAAATATTTTTTTAGTTACTTTGGAAAAAAAAATATTTTTTTAGTTTCTTTGGAAAAAAAAATATTTTTTTAGTTACTTTGGAAAAAAAAATATTTTTTTAGTTACTTTGGAAAAAAATATATTTTTTTAGTTACTTTGGAAAAAAAATATTTTTTTAGTTACTTTGGAAAAAAAAATATTTTTTTAGTTACTTTGGAAAAAATATATTTTTTTAGTTACTTTGGAAAAAAATATATTTTTTTAGTTACTTTGGAAAAAAAAATATTTTTTAGTTACTTTGGAAAAAAAAATATTTTTTTAGTTTCTTTGGAAAAAAAATTTTTTTTTTAGTTTCTTTGGAAAAAAAAAAAAATTTTTAGTTACTTTGGAAAAAAAAATATTTTTTTAGTTACTTTGGAAAAAAAAATATTTTTTTAGTTACTTTGGAAAAAAAATTATTTTTTTAGTTACTTTGGAAACAAAAATATTTTTTTAGTTACTTTGGAAACAAAAATATTTTTTTAGTTACTTTGGAAAAAAAAATATTTTTTTAGTTACTTTGGAAAAAAAAATATTTTTTTAGTTACTTTGGAAAAAAAAATATTTTTTTAGTTACTTTGGAAAAAAAAAAATTTTTTAGTTTCTTTGGAAAAAAAAATATTTTTTTAGTTACTTTGGGAAAAAAAATATTTTTTTAGTTTCTTTGGAAAAAAAAATATTTTTTTAGTTACTTTGGAAAATAAAATATTTTTTTAGTTACTTTGGAAAAAAAAATATTTTTTTAGTTACTTTGGAAAAAAAAATATTTTTTTAGTTACTTTGGAAAAAAAAATATTTTTTTAGTTACTTTGGAAAAAAAAATATTTTTTTAGTTACTTTGGAAAAAAAAAAATTTTTTTAGTTACTTTGGAAAAAAAAATATTTTTTTAGTTTCTTTGGAAAAAAAATATTTTTTTTAGTTACTTTGGAAAAAAAAATATTTTTTTAGTTTCTTTGGAAAAAAATATATTTTTTTAGTTACTTTGGAAAAAAAAATATTTTTTTAGTTACTTTGGAAAAAAAAATTTTTTTTTAGTTTCTTTGGAAAAAAAAATATTTTTTTAGTTACTTTGGAAAAAAAAATATTTTTAGTTACTTTGGAAAAAATATATATTTTTTTAGTTTCTTTGGAAAAAAAAATAATTTTTTAGTTACTTTGGAAAAAAAAATATTTTTTTAGTTTCTTTGGAAAAAAAAATTTTTTTTTAGTTACTTTGGAAAAAAAAATTTTTTTTTAGTTACTTTGGAAAAAAAATTTTTTTTTTAGTTACTTTGGGAAAATTTTTTTTTTTTTAGTTACTTTGGAAAAAAAAATATTTTTTTAGTTTCTTTGGAAAAAAAAATATTTTTTTAGTTACTTTGGAAAAAAAAATATTTTTTTAGTTACTTTGGAAAAAACAATATTTTTTTAGTTACTTTGGAAAAAAAAATATTTTTTTAGTTACTTTGGAAAAAAAATATTTTTTTAGTTACTTTGGAAAAAAAACATTTTTTTTAGTTATTTTGGAAAAAAAATATTTTTTTAGTTACTTTGGAAAAAAAAATATTTTTTTAGTTACTTTGGAAAAAAAAATATTTTTTTAGTTACTTTGGAAAAAAAATATTTTTTTAGTTACTTTGGAAAAAAAATATTTTTTTAGTTACTTTGGAAAAAAAAATATTTTTTTAGTTACTTTGGAAAAAAAAATATTTTTTTAGTTACTTTGGAAAAAAAAATATTTTTTTAGTTTCTTTGGAAAAAAAATAATTTTTTAGTTACTTTGGGAAAAAAAATATTTTTTTAGTTTCTTTGGGAAAAAAAATATTTTTTTAGTTACTTTGGAAAAAAAAATATTTTTTTAGTTACTTTGGAAAAAAAAATATTTTTTTAGTTACTTTGGAAAAAAAATATTTTTTTAGTTACTTTGGAAAAAAAAACATTTTTTTAGTTATTTTGGAAAAAAAAATATTTTTTTAGTTACTTTGGAAAAAAAAATATTTTTTTAGTTACTTTGGAAAAAAAAATATTTTTTTAGTTACTTTGGAAAAAAAAATATTTTTTTAGTTTCTTTGGAAAAAGAAATATTTTTTTAGTTACTTTGGGAAAAAAAATATTTTTTTAGTTACTTTGGAAAAAAAAATATTTTTTTAGTTACTTTGGAAAAAAAAATATTTTTTTAGTTACTTTGGAAAAAAAAATATTTTTTTAGTTACTTTGGAAAAAAAAATATTTTTTTAGTTACTTTGGAAAAAAAAATTTTTTTTTAGTTACTTTGGAAAAAAAAATATTTTTTTAGTTACTTTGGAAAAAAAAATATTTTTTTAGTTACTTTGGAAAAAAAATTTTTTTTAGTTACTTTGGAAAAAAAAATATTTTTTTAGTTTCTTTGGAAAAAAAAATATTTTTTTAGTTTCTTTGGAAAAAAAAATATTTTTTTAGTTACTTTGGAAAAAAAAATATTTTTTTAGTTACTTTGGAAAAAAAAATATTTTTTTAGTTACTTTGGAAAAAAAAATATTTTTTTAGTTACTTTGGAAAAAAAAATATTTTTTTAGTTACTTTGGAAAAAAATATATTTTTTTAGTTACTTTGGAAAAAAATATATTTTTTTAGTTACTTTGGAAAAAAATATATTTTTTAGTTACTTTGGAAAAAAAAATATTTTTTTAGTTTCTTTGGAAAAAAAAAAATGTTTTAGTTACTTTGGAAAAAAAAATATTTTTTTAGTTTCTTTGGGAAAAAAAATATTTTTTTAGTTACTTTGGGAAAAAAAATATTTTTTTAGTTACTTTGGAAAAAAAAATATTTTTTTAGTTACTTTGGAAAAAAAAATATTTTTTTAGTTTCTTTGGAAAAAAAAATATTTTTTTAGTTACTTTGGAAAAAAAAATATTTTTTTAGTTACTTTGGAAAAAAAAATATTTTTTTAGTTACTTTGGAAAAAAAATATTTTTTTAGTTACTTTGGAAAAAAAAATATTTTTTTAGTTACTTTGGAAAAAAAAATATTTTTTTAGTTACTTTGGAAAAAAAATTATTTTTTTAGTTACTTTGGAAACAAAAATATTTTTTTAGTTACTTTGGAAACAAAAATATTTTTTTAGTTACTTTGGAAAAAAAAATATTTTTTTAGTTACTTTGGAAAAAAAAATATTTTTTTAGTTACTTTGGAAAAAAAAATATTTTTTTAGTTACTTTGGAAAAAAAAATTTTTTTTAGTTTCTTTGGAAAAAAAAATATTTTTTTTAGTTACTTTGGGAAAAAAAATATTTTTTTAGTTTCTTTGGAAAAAAAAAATTTTTTTTAGTTACTTTGGAAAATAAAATATTTTTTTAGTTACTTTGGAAAAAAAAATATTTTTTTAGTTACTTTGGAAAAAAAAATATTTTTTTAGTTACTTTGGAAAAAAAAATATTTTTTTAGTTACTTTGGAAAAAAAAATATTTTTTTAGTTACTTTGGAAAAAAAAATATTTTTTTAGTTACTTTGGAAAAAAAAATATTTTTTTAGTTTCTTTGGAAAAAAAATATTTTTTTTAGTTACTTTGGAAAAAAAAATATTTTTTTAGTTTCTTTGGAAAAAAATATATTTTTTTAGTTACTTTGGAAAAAAAAATATTTTTTTAGTTACTTTGGAAAAAAAAAAAAAAATTTTGTTTCTTTGGAAAAAAAAATATTTTTTTAGTTACTTTGGAAAAAAAAATATTTTTTTAGTTACTTTGGAAAAAAAAATATTTTTTTAGTTACTTTGGAAAAAAAAATATTTTTTTAGTTACTTTGGAAAAAAAAATATTTTTTTAGTTACTTTGGAAAAAAAAATATTTTTTTAGTTACTTTGGGAAAAAAAATATTTTTTTAGTTACTTTGGAAAAAAAAAATTGTTTTAGTTACTTTGGAAAAAAAATTTTTTTTTAGTTTCTTTGGAAAAAAAAATATTTTTTTAGTTACTTTGGAAAAAAAAATTTTTTTTTAGTTACTTTGGAAAAAAATATATTTTTTTAGTTTCTTTGGAAAAAAAAAATTTTTTTTAGTTACTTTGGAAAAAAAAATATTTTTTTAGTTTCTTTGGAAAAAAAAATATTTTTTTAGTTACTTTGGAAAAAAAAATATTTTTTTAGTTACTTTGGAAAAAAAATATTTTTTTAGTTACTTTGGGAAAAAAAACATTTTTTTAGTTATTTTGGAAAAAAAAATATTTTTTTAGTTACTTTGGAAAAAAAAATATTTTTTTAGTTACTTTGGAAAAAAAAATATTTTTTTAGTTTCTTTGGAAAAAAAAATATTTTTTTAGTTACTTTGGAAAAAAAAATATTTTTTTAGTTACTTTGGAAAAAAAAATATTTTTTTAGTTACTTTGGAAAAAAAAATATTTTTTTAGTTACTTTGGAAAAAAAAATATTTTTTTAGTTACTTTGGAAAAAAAAATATTTTTTTAGTTACTTTGGAAAAAAAAATATTTTTTTAGTTACTTTGGAAAAAAAAATATTTTTTTAGTTACTTTGGAAAAAAAAATATTTTTTTAGTTACTTTGGAAAAAAAAATATTTTTTTAGTTACTTTGGAAAAAAAAATATTTTTTAGTTACTTTGGAAAAAAAAATATTTTTTTAGTTACTTTGGAAAAAAAAATATTTTTTTAGTTACTTTGGAAAAAAAAAAAATTTTTTAGTTACTTTGGGAAAAAAAATAATTTTTTAGTTACTTTGGAAAAAAAAAATTTTTTTAGTTACTTTGGAAAAAAAAATATTTTTTTAGTTTCTTTGGAAAAAAAAAAAATTTTTTAGTTACTTTGGAAAAAAAAAATTTTTTTTAGTTACTTTGGAAAAAAAAATTTTTTTTAGTTTCTTTGGAAAAAAAAATTTTTTTTTTAGTTACTTTGGAAAAAAAAATATTTTTTTAGTTTCTTTGGAAAAATTTTTTTTTTTTTAGTTACTTTGGAAAAAAAAATATTTTTTTAGTTACTTTGGAAAAAAAATATTTTTTTAGTTACTTTGGAAAAAAAATATTTTTTTAGTTACTTTGGAAAAAAAAATATTTTTTTAGTTACTTTGGAAAAAAAAATATTTTTTTTAGTTACTTTGGAAAAAAAAACTATTTTTTTAGTTACTTTGGAAAAAAAAATATTTTTTTAGTTACTTTGGAAAAAAAAATATTTTTTTAGTTACTTTGGAAAAAAAAATATTTTTTTAGTTACTTTGGAAAAAAAAATATTTTTTTAGTTACTTTGGAAAAAAAAATATTTTTTTAGTTACTTTGGAAAAAAAAATATTTTTTTAGTTACTTTGGAAAAAAATATATTTTTTTAGTTACTTTGGGAAAAAAAATAATTTTTTAGTTACTTTGGAAAAAAAATTTTTTTTTAGTTTCTTTGGAAAAAGAAATATTTTTTTAGTTACTTTGGAAAAAAAAAATTTTTTTTAGTTACTTTGGAAAAAAAATATATTTTTTTAGTTTCTTTGGAAAAAAAAAAATTTTTTTAGTTACTTTGGAAAAAAAAATATTTTTTTAGTTTCTTTGGAAAAAAAAATGTTTTTTTAGTTACTTTGGAAAAAAAAATATTTTTTTAGTTACTTTGGAAAAAAAAAATTTTTTTTAGTTACTTTGGAAAAAAAATATTTTTTTAGTTACTTTGGGAAAAAAAACATTTTTTTAGTTATTTTGGAAAAAAAAATATTTTTTTAGTTACTTTGGAAAAAAAAATATTTTTTTAGTTACTTTGGAAAAAAAAATATTTTTTTAGTTTCTTTGGAAAAAAAAATATTTTTTTAGTTACTTTGGAAAAAAAAATATTTTTTTAGTTACTTTGGAAAAAAAAATATTTTTTTAGTTACTTTGGAAAAAAAAATATTTTTTTAGTTACTTTGGAAAAAAAAATATTTTTTTAGTTACTTTGGAAAAAAAAATATTTTTTTAGTTACTTTGGAAAAAAAAATATTTTTTTAGTTACTTTGGAAAAAAAAATATTTTTTTAGTTACTTTGGAAAAAAAAATATTTTTTTAGTTACTTTGGAAAAAAAAATATTTTTTTAGTTACTTTGGAAAAAAAAATATTTTTTAGTTACTTTGGAAAAAAAAATATTTTTTTAGTTACTTTGGAAAAAAAAATATTTTTTTAGTTACTTTGGAAAAAAAAAAAATTTTTTAGTTACTTTGGGAAAAAAAATAATTTTTTAGTTACTTTGGAAAAAAAAAATTTTTTTAGTTACTTTGGAAAAAAAAATATTTTTTTAGTTTCTTTGGAAAAAAAAAAAATTTTTTAGTTACTTTGGAAAAAAAAAATTTTTTTTAGTTACTTTGGAAAAAAAAAATTTTTTTAGTTTCTTTGGAAAAAAAAATTTTTTTTTTAGTTACTTTGGAAAAAAAAATATTTTTTTAGTTTCTTTGGAAAAATTTTTTTTTTTTTAGTTACTTTGGAAAAAAAAATATTTTTTTAGTTACTTTGGAAAAAAAATATTTTTTTAGTTACTTTGGAAAAAAAATATTTTTTTAGTTACTTTGGAAAAAAAAATATTTTTTTAGTTACTTTGGAAAAAAAAATATTTTTTTTAGTTACTTTGGAAAAAAAAATATTTTTTTAGTTACTTTGGAAAAAAAAATATTTTTTTAGTTACTTTGGAAAAAAAAATATTTTTTTAGTTACTTTGGAAAAAAAAATATTTTTTTAGTTACTTTGGAAAAAAAAATATTTTTTTAGTTACTTTGGAAAAAAAAATATTTTTTTAGTTACTTTGGAAAAAAAAATATTTTTTTAGTTACTTTGGAAAAAAATATATTTTTTTAGTTACTTTGGGAAAAAAAATAATTTTTTAGTTACTTTGGAAAAAAATTTTTTTTTTAGTTTCTTTGGAAAAAGAAATATTTTTTTAGTTACTTTGGAAAAAAAAAATTTTTTTTAGTTACTTTGGAAAAAAAATATATTTTTTTAGTTTCTTTGGAAAAAAAAAAATTTTTTTAGTTACTTTGGAAAAAAAAATATTTTTTTAGTTTCTTTGGAAAAAAAAATGTTTTTTTAGTTACTTTGGAAAAAAAAATATTTTTTTAGTTACTTTGGAAAAAAAAAATTTTTTTTAGTTACTTTGGAAAAGAAAATATTTTTTTAGTTTCTTTGGAAAAAAAAATATTTTTTTAGTTACTTTGGAAAAAAAAATATTTTTTTAGTTACTTTGGAAAAAAAAATATTTTTTTAGTTACTTTGGAAAAAAAAATATTTTTTTAGTTACTTTGGAAAAAAAATATTTTTTTAGTTACTTTGGGAAAAAAAATATTTTTTTAGTTACTTTGGAAAAAAAAATATTTTTTTAGTTACTTTGGGAAAAAAAATATTTTTTTAGTTACTTTGGAAAAAAAAATATTTTTTTAGTTACTTTGGAAAAAAAAATATTTTTTTAGTTACTTTGGAAAAAAAAATATTTTTTTAGTTACTTTGGAAAAAAAAATATTTTTTTAGTTACTTTGGGAAAAAAAAAATTTTTTTAGTTACTTTGGAAAAAAAAAAAAATTTTTAGTTACTTTGGAAAAAAAAAAATTTTTTTAGTTACTTTGGAAAAAAAAATATTTTTTTAGTTACTTTGGAAAAAAAAATATTTTTTTAGTTACTTTGGGAAAAAAAATAATTTTTTAGTTACTTTGGAAAAAAAAAAAAATTTTTTAGTTACTTTGGAAAAAAAATATTTTTTTAGTTTCTTTGGAAAAAAAAATATTTTTTTAGTTACTTTGGAAAAAAAATATTTTTTTTAGTTACTTTGGAAAAAAAAATATTTTTTTAGTTTCTTTGGAAAAAAAAATTTTTTTTTAGTTACTTTGGAAAAAAAAATATTTTTTTAGTTTCTTTGGAAAAAAAAATATTTTTTTAGTTACTTTGGAAAAAAAAATATTTTTTTAGTTACTTTGGAAAAAAAAATATTTTTTTAGTTACTTTGGAAAAAAAAATATTTTTTTAGTTTCTTTGGAAAATTTTTTTTTTTTTTTAGTTACTTTGGAAAAAAAAATATTTTTTTAGTTACTTTGGAAAAAAAAATATTTTTTTAGTTACTTTGGAAAAAAAAATATTTTTTTAGTTACTTTGGAAAAAAAATATTTTTTTAGTTACTTTGGAAAAAAATATATTTTTTTAGTTATTTTGGAAAAAAAATATTTTTTTAGTTACTTTGGAAAAAAAAATATTTTTTTAGTTACTTTGGAAAAAAAAATATTTTTTTAGTTACTTTGGAAAAAAAATATTTTTTTAGTTACTTTGGAAAAAAAAAATTTTTTTAGTTACTTTGGAAAAAAAAAATTTTTTTTTAGTTACTTTGGAAAAAAAAATATTTTTTTAGTTTCTTTGGAAAAAAAAAAAAAATTTTAGTTACTTTGGGAAAAAAAATATTTTTTTAGTTTCTTTGGGAAAAAAAATATTTTTTTAGTTACTTTGGAAAAAAAAATATTTTTTTAGTTACTTTGGAAAAAAAAATATTTTTTTAGTTTCTTTGGAAATTTTTTTTTTTTTTTAGTTACTTTGGAAAAAAAAATATTTTTTTAGTTACTTTGGAAAAAAAAATATTTTTTTAGTTACTTTGGAAAAAAAAATATTTTTTTAGTTACTTTGGAAAAAAAATATTTTTTTAGTTACTTTGGAAAAAAATATATTTTTTTAGTTATTTTGGAAAAAAAAATATTTTTTTAGTTACTTTGGAAAAAAAAATATTTTTTTAGTTACTTTGGAAAAAAAAATATTTTTTTAGTTACTTTGGAAAAAAAATATTTTTTTAGTTACTTTGGAAAAAAAAATATTTTTTTAGTTTCTTTGGAAAAAAAAATTTTTTTTTAGTTACTTTGGAAAAAAAAATATTTTTTTAGTTTCTTTGGAAAAAAAAATATTTTTTTAGTTACTTTGGAAAAAAAAATATTTTTTTAGTTACTTTGGAAAAAAAAATATTTTTTTAGTTACTTTGGAAAAAAAAATATTTTTTTAGTTTCTTTGGAAAAATTTTTTTTTTTTTAGTTACTTTGGAAAAAAAAATATTTTTTTAGTTACTTTGGAAAAAAAAATATTTTTTTAGTTACTTTGGAAAAAAAAATATTTTTTTAGTTACTTTGGAAAAAAAATATTTTTTTAGTTACTTTGGAAAAAAATATATTTTTTTAGTTATTTTGGAAAAAAAATATTTTTTTAGTTACTTTGGAAAAAAAAATATTTTTTTAGTTACTTTGGAAAAAAAAATATTTTTTTAGTTACTTTGGAAAAAAAATATTTTTTTAGTTACTTTGGAAAAAAAAAATTTTTTTAGTTACTTTGGAAAAAAAAAATTTTTTTTTAGTTACTTTGGAAAAAAAAATATTTTTTTAGTTTCTTTGGAAAAAAAAAAAAAATTTTAGTTACTTTGGGAAAAAAAATATTTTTTTAGTTTCTTTGGGAAAAAAAATATTTTTTTAGTTACTTTGGAAAAAAAAATATTTTTTTAGTTACTTTGGAAAAAAAAATATTTTTTTAGTTTCTTTGGAAATTTTTTTTTTTTTTAGTTACTTTGGAAAAAAAAATATTTTTTTAGTTACTTTGGAAAAAAAAATATTTTTTTAGTTACTTTGGAAAAAAAAATATTTTTTTAGTTACTTTGGAAAAAAAATATTTTTTTAGTTACTTTGGAAAAAAATATATTTTTTTAGTTATTTTGGAAAAAAAAATATTTTTTTAGTTACTTTGGAAAAAAAAATATTTTTTTAGTTACTTTGGAAAAAAAAATATTTTTTTAGTTACTTTGGAAAAAAAATATTTTTTTAGTTACTTTGGAAAAAAAAATTTTTTTTAGTTACTTTGGAAAAAAAAAATTTTTTTTTAGTTACTTTGGAAAAAAAAATATTTTTTTAGTTTCTTTGGAAAAAAAAAAAATTTTTTAGTTACTTTGGGAAAAAAAATATTTTTTTAGTTTCTTTGGGAAAAAAAATATTTTTTTAGTTACTTTGGAAAAAAAAATATTTTTTTAGTTACTTTGGAAAAAAAAATATTTTTTTAGTTACTTTGGAAAAAAAAATATTTTTTTAGTTACTTTGGAAAAAAAAAATTTTTTTTTAGTTACTTTGGAAAAAAATTTTTTTTTTTAGTTACTTTGGAAAAAAAAATATTTTTTTAGTTTCTTTGGAAAAAAAAAAAAAATTTTAGTTACTTTGGAAAAAAAAATATTTTTTTAGTTTCTTTGGAAAAATTTTTTTTTTTTTAGTTACTTTGGAAAAAAAAATATTTTTTTAGTTACTTTGGAAAAAAAAATATTTTTTTAGTTACTTTGGAAAAAAATATATTTTTTTAGTTACTTTGGAAAAAAAATATTTTTTTAGTTACTTTGGAAAAAAATATATTTTTTTAGTTATTTTGGAAAAAAAAATATTTTTTTAGTTACTTTGGAAAAAAAAATATTTTTTTAGTTACTTTGGAAAAAAAAATATTTTTTTAGTTACTTTGGAAAAAAAATATTTTTTTAGTTACTTTGGAAAAAAAAATATTTTTTAGTTACTTTGGAAAAAAAATATTTTTTTTTAGTTACTTTGGAAAAAAAAATATTTTTTTAGTTTCTTTGGAAAAAAAAAAAAAATTTTAGTTACTTTGGGAAAAAAAATATTTTTTTAGTTTCTTTGGGAAAAAAAATATTTTTTTAGTTACTTTGGAAAAAAAAATATTTTTTTAGTTACTTTGGAAAAAAAAATATTTTTTTAGTTACTTTGGAAAAAAAAATATTTTTTTAGTTACTTTGGAAAAAAAAATATTTTTTTAGTTACTTTGGAAAAAAAAATATTTTTTTAGTTTCTTTGGAAAAAAAATATTTTTTTTAGTTACTTTGGAAAAAAAAATATTTTTTTAGTTTCTTTGGGAAAAAAATATTTTTTTAGTTACTTTGGAAAAAAAAATATTTTTTTAGTTACTTTGGGAAAAAAAATATTTTTTTAGTTACTTTGGAAAAAAAAATATTTTTTTAGTTTCTTTGGAAAAAAAATTATTTTTTTAGTTACTTTGGAAAAAAAAATATTTTTTTAGTTACTTTGGAAAAAAAAATATTTTTTTAGTTACTTTGGGAAAAAAAATATTTTTTTAGTTACTTTGGAAAAAAAAATATTTTTTTAGTTACTTTGGAAAATTTTTTATTTTTTTAGTTACTTTGGAAAAAAAAATATTTTTTTAGTTACTTTGGAAAAAAAAATATTTTTTTAGTTACTTTGGAAAAAAAAATATTTTTTAGTTACTTTGGAAAAAAAAATATTTTTTTAGTTTCTTTGGAAAAAAAAAAAAAATTTAGTTACTTTGGAAAAAAAGATATTTTTTTAGTTTCTTTGGGAAAAAAAATATTTTTTTAGTTACTTTGGAAAAAAAAATATTTTTTTAGTTACTTTGGAAAAAAAAAAATTTTTTAGTTACTTTGGAAAAAAAAATATTTTTTTAGTTACTTTGGAAAAAAAAATATTTTTTAGTTACTTTGGAAAAAAAAAATATTTTTTTAGTTTCTTTGGAAAAAAAAAATTTTTTTTAGTTACTTTGGAAAAAAAAATATTTTTTTAGTTTCTTTGGGAAAAAAAATATTTTTTTAGTTACTTTGGAAAAAAAATTATTTTTTTAGTTACTTTGGAAAAAAAAATATTTTTTTAGTTACTTTGGAAAAAAAAATATTTTTTTAGTTTCTTTGGAAAAAAAAATATTTTTTTAGTTACTTTGGAAAAAAAAATATTTTTTTAGTTACTTTGGAAAAAAAAATATTTTTTTAGTTACTTTGGAAAAAAAAATATTTTTTTAGTTACTTTGGAAAAAAAAATATTTTTTTAGTTACTTTGGAAAAAAATATATTTTTTTAGTTACTTTGGAAAAAAAAATATTTTTTTAGTTACTTTGGAAAAAAAAATATTTTTTTAGTTACTTTGGAAAAAAAAATATTTTTTTAGTTACTTTGGAAAAAAAAATATTTTTTTAGTTACTTTGGAAAAAAAAATATTTTTTTAGTTTCTTTGGAAAAAAAAATATTTTTTTAGTTTCTTTGGAAAAAAAAATATTTTTTTAGTTACTTTGTAAAAAAAAATATTTTTTTAGTTACTTTGTAAAAAAAAATATTTTTTTAGTTACTTTGGAAAAAAAAATATTTTTTTAGTTACTTTGGAAAAAAAAATATTTTTTTAGTTACTTTGGAAAAAAAAATATTTTTTTAGTTTCTTTGGAAAAAAAATATTTTTTTTAGTTACTTTGGAAAAAAAAATATTTTTTTAGTTTCTTTGGAAAAAAATATATTTTTTTAGTTACTTTGGAAAAAAAAAAAATTTTTTAGTTACTTTGGAAAAAAAAAAAATTTTTTAGTTTCTTTGGAAAAAAAAATATTTTTTTAGTTACTTTGGGAAAAAAAATATTTTTTTAGTTACTTTGGAAAAAAAAATATTTTTTTAGTTACTTTGGAAAAAAAAATATTTTTTTAGTTACTTTGGAAAAAAAAATATTTTTTTAGTTACTTTGGAAAAAAAAATATTTTTTTAGTTACTTTGGAAAAAAAAATATTTTTTTAGTTACTTTGGAAAAAAAAATATTTTTTTAGTTACTTTGGAAAAAAAAATATTTTTTTAGTTACTTTGGGAAAAAAAATAATTTTTTAGTTACTTTGGAAAAAAAAAAATTTTTTTAGTTACTTTGGAAAAAAAATTTTTTTTTAGTTTCTTTGGAAAAAAAAATATTTTTTTAGTTACTTTGGAAAAAAAAAAATGTTTTAGTTACTTTGGAAAAAATATATATTTTTTTAGTTTCTTTGGAAAAAAAAATAATTTTTTAGTTACTTTGGAAAAAAAAATATTTTTTTAGTTTCTTTGGAAAAAAAAATTTTTTTTTAGTTACTTTGGAAAAAAATATATTTTTTTAGTTACTTTGGAAAAAAAAAATTTTTTTTAGTTACTTTGGAAAAAAAATTTTTTTTTTAGTTACTTTGGAAAAAAAAATATTTTTTTAGTTTCTTTGGAAAAAAAAAATTTTTTTAGTTACTTTGGAAAAAAAAATATTTTTTTAGTTACTTTGGAAAAAACAATATTTTTTTAGTTACTTTGGAAAAAAAAATATTTTTTTAGTTACTTTGGAAAAAAAATATTTTTTTAGTTACTTTGGAAAAAAAACATTTTTTTAGTTATTTTGGAAAAAAAATATTTTTTTAGTTACTTTGGAAAAAAAAATATTTTTTTAGTTACTTTGGAAAAAAAAATATTTTTTTAGTTACTTTGGAAAAAAAAATATTTTTTTAGTTACTTTGGAAAAAAAAATATTTTTTTAGTTACTTTGGAAAAAAAAATATTTTTTTAGTTTCTTTGGAAAAAAAATATTTTTTTTAGTTACTTTGGAAAAAAAAATATTTTTTTAGTTTCTTTGGAAAAAAATATATTTTTTTAGTTACTTTGGAAAAAAAAATATTTTTTTAGTTACTTTGGAAAAAAAAATATTTTTTTAGTTTCTTTGGAAAAAAAATATTTTTTTTAGTTACTTTGGAAAAAAAAATATTTTTTTAGTTACTTTGGAAAAAAAAATATTTT
>NW_027635083.1:0-1000 GCF_949748355.1 Melanostigma gelatinosum | reverse complement strand
TTTTTTTTTTTTTAGTTACTTTGGAAAAAAATATATTTTTTTAGTTACTTTGGAAAAAAACATATTTTTTTAGTTACTTTGGAAAAAAAATATTTTTTTAGTTTCTTTGGAAAAAAAAATATTTTTTTAGTTACTTTGGAAAAAAAAAAAATTTTTTAGTTACTTTGGAAAAAAAAAAAATTTTTTAGTTTCTTTGGAAAAAAAAATATTTTTTTAGTTACTTTGGAAAAAAAAATATTTTTTTAGTTACTTTGGAAAAAATATATATATTTTTTAGTTACTTTGGAAAAAAAGTTACTTTTTTAGTTACTTTGGGAAAAAAAATATTTTTTTAGTTACTTTGGAAAAAAAGTTACTTTTTTAGTTACTTTGGAAAAAAAAAAATTTTTTTAGTTACTTTGGAAAAAAAAATATTTTTTTTGTTACTTTGGAAAAAAAAAATTTTTTTAGTTACTTTGGAAAAAAAAATATTTTTTTAGTTACTTTGGAAAAAAAAATATTTTTTTAGTTACTTTGGAAAAAAAAATATTTTTTTAGTTACTTTGGAAAAAAAAATATTTTTTTAGTTACTTTGGAAAAAAAAATATTTTTTTAGTTACTTTGGAAAAAAATATATTTTTTTAGTTACTTTGGAAAAAAACATATTTTTTTAGTTACTTTGGAAAAAAAATATTTTTTTAGTTTCTTTGGAAAAAAAAATATTTTTTTAGTTACTTTGGAAAAAAAAAAAAATTTTTAGTTACTTTGGAAAAAAAATTTTTTTTTTAGTTTCTTTGGAAAAAAAAATATTTTTTTAGTTACTTTGGAAAAAAAAATATTTTTTTAGTTACTTTGGAAAAAATATATATATTTTGTAGTTACTTTGGAAAAAAAGTTACTTTTTTAGTTACTTTGGGAAAAAAAATATTTTTTTAGTTACTTTGGAAAAAAAGTTACTTTTTTAGTTACTTTGGAAAAAAAATATTTTTTTAGTTACTTTGGAAAAAAAAATATTTTTTTT
>NW_027635084.1:0-45061 GCF_949748355.1 Melanostigma gelatinosum | reverse complement strand
TATATTTTTTTTCCAAAGTAACTAAAAAAATTTTTTTTTTCCAAAGTAACTAAAAAAATATTTTTTTTTCCAAAGTAACTAAAAAAATATTTTTTTTTCCAAAGTAACTAAAAAAATATTTTTTTTTCCAAAGTAACTAAAAAAATATTTTTTTTTTCCAAAGTAACTAAAAAAATATTTTTTTTCCAAAGTAACTAAAAAAATATTTTTTTTTCCCAAAGAAACTAAAAAAATATATTTTTTTTCCAAAGTAACTAAAAAAATATTTTTTTTCCCAAAGTAACTAAAAAAATATTTTTTTTTTCCAAAGTAACTAAAAAAATTTTTTTCCCAAAGAAACTAAAAAATATTTTTTTTTCCAAAGTAACTAAAAAAAATATTTTTTTTCCAAAGAAACTAAAAAAATATTTTTTTTTCCAAAGTAACTAAAAAATATTTTTTTTTCCAAAGTAACTAAAAAATATATTTTTTTTCCAAAGTAACTAAAAAAATATTTTTTTTTCCAAAGTAACTAAAAAAATATTTTTTTTTTCCAAAGTAACTAAAAAAATATTTTTTTTTCCAAAGTAACTAAAAAAATATTTTTTTTTCCAAAGTAACTAAAAAAATATATTTTTTTCCAAAGTAACTAAAAAAATATTTTTTTTTCCAAAGTAACTAAAAAAATATTTTTTTTTCCAAAGTAACTAAAAAAAATATTTTTTTTCCAAAGTAACTAAAAAAATATTTTTTTTCCAAAGTAACTAAAAAATATTTTTTTTTTCCAAAGTAACTAAAAAAAAATTTTTTTTCCAAAGTAACTAAAAAAATAATTTTTTTCCAAAGTAACTAAAAAAATATTTTTTTTTCCAAAGTAACTAAAAAAATATTTTTTTTTCCAAAGTAACTAAAAAATATATTTTTTTCCAAAGTAACTAAAAAAATATTTTTTTTTCCAAAGTAACTAAAAAAATATTTTTTTTTCCAAAGTAACTAAAAAAATATTTTTTTTCCAAAGTAACTAAAAAAATATTTTTTTTCCAAAGTAACTAAAAAAATATTTTTTTTCCAAAGTAACTAAAAAAATATTTTTTTTTTCCCAAAGTAACTAAAAAAATATTTTTTTTTCCAAAGTAACTAAAAAAATATTTTTTTTCCCAAAGAAACTAAAAAAATATTTTTTTTCCAAAGTAACTAAAAAATTATTTTTTTTTCCAAGAAACTAAAAAAATATTTTTTTTTCCAAAGTAACTAAAAAAATATTTTTTTTTCCAAAGTAACTAAAAAAATATTTTTTTTTTCCAAAGTAACTAAAAAAATATTTTTTTTTCCAAAGTAACTAAAAAAAATATTTTTTTTCCAAAGTAACTAAAAAAATATTTTTTTTTCCAAAGTAACTAAAAAAATATTTTTTTTTCCAAAGTAACTAAAAAATATATTTTTTTTCCAAAGTAACTAAAAAAATATTTTTTTTTCCAAAGTAACTAAAAAAATATTTTTTTTCCAAAGTAACTAAAAAAATATTTTTTTTCCAAAGTAACTAAAAAAAATATTTTTTTCCAAAGTAACTAAAAAAATATTTTTTTTCCCAAAGTAACTAAAAAATATTTTTTTTTCCAAAGTAACTAAAAAAATATTTTTTTTCCAAAGAAACTAAAAAAATATTTTTTTTCCAAAGTAACTAAAAAATATATTTTTTTTCCAAAGAAACTAAAAAAATATTTTTTTTTCCAAAGTAACTAAAAAATATTTTTTTTCCAAAGTAACTAAAAAATATTTTTTTTCCAAAGTAACTAAAAAAATATTTTTTTTCCAAAGTAACTAAAAAAATATTTTTTTTCCAAAGTAACTAAAAAAATATTTTTTTTTTCCAAAGTAACTAAAAAAATATTTTTTTTCCAAAGTAACTAAAAAAATATTTTTTTTTCCAAAGTAACTAAAAAAATATTTTTTTTTCCAAAGAAACTAAAAAAATATTTTTTTTTCCAAAGTAACTAAAAAAATATTTTTTTTTCCAAAGTAACTAAAAAAATATTTTTTTTTCCAAAGTAACTAAAAAAATATTTTTTTTTCCAAAGTAACTAAAAAAATATTTTTGTTTCCAAAGTAACTAAAAAAATATTTTTTTTCCAAAGTAACTAAAAATTTTTTTTTTTTCCAAAGTAACTAAAAAAAATTATTTTTTTCCAAAGTAACTAAAAAAATTAAAAATTTCCAAAGTAACTAAAAAAATATTTTTTTTTCCAAAGTAACTAAAAAAATATTTTTTTTTCCAAAGTAACTAAAAAAATATTTTTTTTTCCAAAGTAACTAAAAAAATATTTTTTTTTCCAAAGTAACTAAAAAAATATTTTTTTTCCAAAGTAACTAAAAAATATTTTTTTTCCCAAGTAACTAAAAAAATATTTTTTTTCCCAAGAAAACTAAAAAAATATTTTTTTTTCCAAAGTAACTAAAAAAATTTTTTTTTTCCAAAGAAACTAAAAAAATTATTTTTTTCCAAAGTAACTAAAAAAATATTTTTTTTTTCCAAAGTAACTAAAAAAATATTTTTTTTCCCAAAGTAACTAAAAAATATTTTTTTTCCCAAAGTAACTAAAAAAATATATTTTTTTCCAAAGTAACTAAAAAAATATTTTTTTTCCAAAGTAACTAAAAAAATATTTTTTTTTCCAAAGTAACTAAAAAAATATTTTTTTTTCCAAAGTAACTAAAAAAATATTTTTTTTCCAAAGTAACTAAAAAATATTTTTTTTTCCAAAGTAACTAAAAAAATATTTTTTTTCCAAAGAAACTAAAAAAATATTTTTTTTTCCAAAGTAACTAAAAAAATATTTTTTTTTCCCAAAGTAACTAAAAAAATATTTTTTTTTCCAAAGTAACTAAAAAAATATTTTTTTTTCCAAAGTAACTAAAAAAATATTTTTTTTCCAAAGTAACTAAAAAAATATTTTTTTTTCCAAAGTAACTAAAAAATATTTTTTTCCAAAGTAACTAAAAAAATATTTTTTTTCCCAAAGAAACTAAAAAAAATATTTTTTTTTCCAAAGTAACTAAAAAAATTTTTTTTTTTCCAAAGAACTAAAAAAATATTTTTTTTTTCCAAAGTAACTAAAAAATATATTTTTTTCCAAAGTAACTAAAAAAATTTTTTTTTTTCCAAAGTAACTAAAAAAATATTTTTTTTTCCAAAGTAACTAAAAAAATATTTTTTTTCCCAAAGAAACTAAAAAAATATTTTTTTTTCCAAAGTAACTAAAAAAATTTTTTTTTTTTCCAAAGAAACTAAAAAAATATTTTTTTTTCCAAAGTAACTAAAAAAATATATTTTTTTCCAAAGTAACTAAAAAAATTTTTTTTTTTCCAAAGTAACTAAAAAATATTTTTTTTTCCAAAGTAACTAAAAAAATATTTTTTTTCCAAAGTAACTAAAAAAATATTTTTTTTCCAAAGTAACTAAAAAAATATTTTTTTTTCCAAAGTAACTAAAAAAATATTTTTTTTTTCCAAAGTAACTAAAAAAATATTTTTTTTTCCAAAGTAACTAAAAAAATATTTTTTTTTCCAAAGTAACTAAAAAAATATTTTTTTTTCCAAAGTAACTAAAAAAAATATTTTTTTTCCCAAAGAAACTAAAAAATATATTTTTTTTCCAAAGTAACTAAAAAAATTTTTTTTCCCAAAGTAACTAAAAAAATATTTTTTTTTTCCAAAGTAACTAAAAAAATATTTTTTTCCCAAAGAAACTAAAAAAATATTTTTTTTCCAAAGTAACTAAAAAAAATATTTTTTTTTCCAAAGAAACTAAAAAAATATTTTTTTTCCAAAGTAACTAAAAAATATTTTTTTTTCCAAAGTAACTAAAAAAATATTTTTTTTTCCAAAGTAACTAAAAAAATATTTTTTTTTTCCAAAGTAACTAAAAAAATATTTTTTTTCCAAAGTAACTAAAAAAATATTTTTTTCCAAAGTAACTAAAAAAATATTTCTTTTTCCAAAGAAACTAAAAAAATATTTTTTTTTTCCAAAGTAACTAAAAAAATATTTTTTTTTCCAAAGTAACTAAAAAAATATTTTTTTTCCCAAAGAAACTAAAAAAATATTTTTTTTTCCAAAGTAACTAAAATTTTTTTTTTTTTTTCCAAAGAAACTAAAAAAATATTTTTTTTTCCAAAGTAACTAAAAAATATTTTTTTTTCCAAAGTAACTAAAAAAATATTTTTTTTTCCAAAGTAACTAAAAAAATATTTTTTTTTTCCAAAGTAACTAAAAAAATATTTTTTTTCCCAAAGAAACTAAAAAAATATTTTTTTTTCCAAAGTAACTAAAAAAATATATTTTTTTTCCAAAGTAACTAAAAAAATAATTTTTTTTCCAAAGTAACTAAAAAAATATTTTTTTTTTCCAAAGAAACTAAAAAAATATTTTTTTTTCCAAAGTAACTAAAAAAATATTTTTTTTCCCAAAGTAACTAAAAAAATATTTTTTTTTCCAAAGTAACTAAAAAATATTTTTTTTTTCCCAAAGTAACTAAAAAAAATATTTTTTTTTTCCAAAGTAACTAAAAAATATTTTTTTTTTCCAAAGTAACTAAAAAAATATTTTTTTTCCCAAAGAAACTAAAAAAATATTTTTTTCCAAAGAAACTAAAAAAATATTTTTTTTTTCCAAAGTAACTAAAAAATATTTTTTTTTTCCAAAGTAACTAAAAAAATATTTTTTTTTCCAAAGTAACTAAAAAAATATTTTTTTTCCCAAAGAAACTAAAAAAATATTTTTTTTTCCAAAGTAACTAAAAAAATATTTTTTTTCCAAGAAACTAAAAAAATATTTTTTTTTCCAAAGTAACTAAAAAATATTTTTTTTTCCAAAGTAACTAAAAAAATATTTTTTTTCCAAAGTAACTAAAAAAATATTTTTTTTTCCAAAGTAACTAAAAAAAATATTTTTTTTCCAAAGTAACTAAAAAAATATTTTTTTTTCCAAAGTAACAAAAAAAATATTTTTTTTTCCAAAGTAACTAAAAAAATATTTTTTTTCCAAAGTAACTAAAAAAATATTTTTTTTTCCAAAGAAACTAAAAAAATATTTTTTTTTCCAAAGTAACTAAAAAATATTTTTTTTTCCAAAGTAACTAAAAAAATATTTTTTTTTCCAAAGTAACTAAAAAAATTAATATTTTGTTTCCAAAGTAACTAAAAAAATTTTTTTTTTCCAAAGTAACTAAAATTTTTTTTTTTTCCAAAGTAACTAAAAAATAAATTTTTTTCCAAAGTAACTAAAAAAATAATTTTTTTTTCCAAAGTAACTAAAAAAATATTTTTTTTTCCAAAGTAACTAAAAAAATATTTTTTTTTCCAAAGTAACTAAAAAAATATTTTTTTTTCCAAAGTAACTAAAAAAATATTTTTTTTTCCAAAGTAACTAAAAAAATATTTTTTTTTCCAAAGTAACTAAAAAAATATTTTTTTTCCAAAGTAACTAAAAAAATATTTTTTTTTCCAAAGTAACTAAAAAAATATTTTTTTTTTCCAAAGTAACTAAAAAAAAAAAATTTTTTCCAAAGTAACTAAAAAAAAAATTTTTTTTCCAAAGTAACTAAAAAAATATTTTTTTTTCCAAAGTAACTAAAAAAATATTTTTTTTTCCAAAGTAACTAAAAAAAATATTTTTTTTTCCAAAGTAACTAAAAAAATATTTTTTTTTCCAAAGTAACTAAAAAAATATTTTTTTTTCCAAAGTAACTAAAAAAATATTTTTTTTTCCAAAGTAACTAAAAAAATATTTTTTTTTCCAAAGAAACTAAAAAAATATTTTTTTTTCCAAAGTAACTAAAAAAATATTTTTTTTTCCAAAGTAACTAAAAAAATATTTTTTTTTCCAAAGTAACTAAAAAAATATTTTTTTTTCCAAAGTAACTAAAAAAATATTTTTTTTCCAAAGTAACTAAAAAAATATTTTTTTTTCCAAAGTAACTAAAAAAATATTTTTTTTTTCCAAAGTAACTAAAAAAAAAAATTTTTTTCAAAGTAACTAAAAAAATAATTTTTTTTCCAAAGTAACTAAAAAAATATTTTTTTTTCCAAAGTAACTAAAAAAATATTTTTTTTTCCAAAGTAACTAAAAAAAATATTTTTTTTTCCAAAGTAACTAAAAAAATATTTTTTTTTCCAAAGTAACTAAAAAAATATTTTTTTTTCCAAAGTAACTAAAAAAATATTTTTTTTTCCAAAGTAACTAAAAAAATATTTTTTTTTCCAAAGAAACTAAAAAAATATTTTTTTTTCCAAAGTAACTAAAAAAATATTTTTTTTCCCAAAGAAACTAAAAAAATATTTTTTTTTCCAAAGTAACTAAAAAATTATTTTTTTTTCCAAAGAAACTAAAAAAATATTTTTTTTTCCAAAGTAACTAAAAAAATATTTTTTTTCCAAAGTAACTAAAAAAATATTTTTTTTTTCCAAAGTAACTAAAAAAATATTTTTTTTTCCAAAGTAACTAAAAAAAAATATTTTTTTCCAAAGTAACTAAAAAAATATATTTTTTTCCAAAGTAACTAAAAAAATATTTTTTTTTCCAAAGTAACTAAAAAAAATATTTTTTTTCCAAAGAAACTAAAAAAATATTTTTTTTTCCAAAGTAACTAAAAAATATTTTTTTTTCCAAAGTAACTAAAAAAATATTTTTTTTTCCAAAGTAACTAAAAAAAAATATTTTTTTCCAAAGTAACTAAAAAAATTTTTTTTTTTCCAAAGTAACTAAAAAAATATTTTTTTTTCCAAAGTAACTAAAAAAAATTTTTTTTTTTCCAAAGTAACTAAAAAAATTTTTTTTTTTCCAAAGTAACTAAAAAAAAATTTTTTTTTCCAAAGTAACTAAAAAAATATTTTTTTTTCCAAAGTAACTAAAAAAATATTTTTTTTCCCAAAGTAACTAAAAAAATATTTCCTTTTCCAAAGAAACTAAAAAAATATTTTTTTTTCCAAAGTAACTAAAAAAATATTTTTTTTTTCCAAAGTAACTAAAAAAATATTTTTTTTCCCAAAGAAACTAAAAAAATTTTTTTTTTTCCAAAGTAACTAAAAAATTTTTTTTTTTTTCCAAAGAAACTAAAAAAATATTTTTTTTTCCAAAGTAACTAAAAAAATTTTTTTTTTTCCAAAGTAACTAAAAAATTTTTTTTTTTTCCAAAGTAACTAAAAAAATATTTTTTTTTCCAAAGTAACTAAAAAAATTTTTTTTTTCCAAAGTAACTAAAAAAATATTTTTTTTCCAAAGTAACTAAAAAAATATTTTTTTTTCCAAAGTAACTAAAAAAATATTTTTTTTTCCAAAGTAACTAAAAAAATATTTTTTTTTCCAAAATAACTAAAAAAATATTTTTTTTCCAAAGTAACTAAAAAAATATTTTTTTTCCCAAAGTAACTAAAAAAATATTTTTTTTTCCAAAGTAACTAAAAAAAAATTTTTTTTTCCAAAGTAACTAAAAAAATATTTTTTTTTCCAAAGTAACTAAAAATATTTTTTTTTTTCCAAAGAAACTAAAAAAATATTTTTTTTTCCAAAGTAACTAAAAAAAATATTTTTTTTCCAAAGTCACTAAAAAAATATTTTTTTTTCCAAAGAAACTAAAAAAATATTTTTTTTTTCCAAAGTAACTAAAAAAATATATTTTTTTCCAAAGTAACTAAAAAATTATTTTTTTTCCCAAAGTAACTAAAAAAATATTTTTTTTTCCAAAGTAACTAAAAAAATATATTTTTTTCCAAAGTAACTAAAAAAATATTTTTTTTTCCAAAGTAACTAAAAAAATATTTTTTTTTCCAAAGTAACTAAAAAAATATTTTTTTTTCCAAAGTAACTAAAAAAAATATTTTTTTTTCCAAAGTAACTAAAAAAATATTTTTTTTTCCAAAGTAACTAAAAAAATATTTTTTTTTCCAAAGTAACTAAAAAAATATTTTTTTTTCCAAAGTAACTAAAAAAATATTTTTTTTTCCAAAGAAACTAAAAAAATATTTTTTTTTCCAAAGTAACTAAAAAAATATTTTTTTTTCCAAAGTAACTAAAAAAATATTTTTTTTTCCAAAGTAACTAAAAAAATATTTTTTTTTCCAAAGTAACTAAAAAAATATTTTTTTTCCAAAGTAACTAAAAAAATATTTTTTTTTCCAAAGTAACTAAAAAAATATTTTTTTTTTCCAAAGTAACTAAAAAAAAAAAATTTTTTCCAAAGTAACTAAAAAAATAATTTTTTTTCCAAAGTAACTAAAAAAATATTTTTTTTTCCAAAGTAACTAAAAAAATATTTTTTTTTCCAAAGTAACTAAAAAAAATATTTTTTTTTCCAACGTAACTAAAAAAATATTTTTTTTTCCAAAGTAACTAAAAAAATTTTTTTTTTTCCAAAGTAACTAAAAAAATATTTTTTTTTCCAAAGTAACTAAAAAAATATTTTTTTTTCCAAAGAAACTAAAAAAATATTTTTTTTTCCAAAGTAACTAAAAAAATATTTTTTTTCCCAAAGAAACTAAAAAAATATTTTTTTTTCCAAAGTAACTAAAAAATTATTTTTTTTTCCAAAGAAACTAAAAAAATATTTTTTTTTTCCAAAGTAACTAAAAAAATATTTTTTTTTCCAAAGTAACTAAAAAAATATATTTTTTTTCCAAAGAAACTAAAAAAATATTTTTTTTTCCAAAGTAACTAAAAAAATATTTTTTTTCCCAAAGAAACTAAAAAAATATTTTTTTTTCCAAAGTAACTAAAAAATTATTTTTTTTTCCAAAGAAACTAAAAAAATATTTTTTTTTCCAAAGTAACTAAAAAAATATTTTTTTTTCCAAAGTAACTAAAAAAATATTTTTTTTTTCCAAAGTAACTAAAAAAATATTTTTTTTTCCAAAGTAACTAAAAAAAAATATTTTTTTCCAAAGTAACTAAAAAAATATATTTTTTTCCAAAGTAACTAAAAAAATATTTTTTTTTCCAAAGTAACTAAAAAAAATATTTTTTTTCCAAAGAAACTAAAAAAATATTTTTTTTTCCAAAGTAACTAAAAAATATTTTTTTTTCCAAAGTAACTAAAAAAATATTTTTTTTTCCAAAGTAACTAAAAAAAAAAATTTTTTTCCAAAGTAACTAAAAAAATTTTTTTTTTTCCAAAGTAACTAAAAAAATATTTTTTTTTCCAAAGTAACTAAAAAAAATTTTTTTTTTTCCAAAGTAACTAAAAAAATTTTTTTTTTTCCAAAGTAACTAAAAAAAAAATTTTTTTTCCAAAGTAACTAAAAAAATATTTTTTTTTCCAAAGTAACTAAAAAAATATTTTTTTTCCCAAAGTAACTAAAAAAATATTTCTTTTTCCAAAGAAACTAAAAAAATATTTTTTTTTCCAAAGTAACTAAAAAAATATTTTTTTTTTCCAAAGTAACTAAAAAAATATTTTTTTTCCCAAAGAAACTAAAAAAAAATTTTTTTTTCCAAAGTAACTAAAAATTTTTTTTTTTTTTCCAAAGAAACTAAAAAAATATTTTTTTTTCCAAAGTAACTAAAAAAAATTTTTTTTTTCCAAAGTAACTAAAAAATTTTTTTTTTTTCCAAAGTAACTAAAAAAATATTTTTTTTTCCAAAGTAACTAAAAAAATTTTTTTTTTCCAAAGTAACTAAAAAAATATTTTTTTTCCAAAGTAACTAAAAAAATATTTTTTTTTCCAAAGTAACTAAAAAAATATTTTTTTTTCCAAAGTAACTAAAAAAATATTTTTTTTTCCAAAATAACTAAAAAAATATTTTTTTTCCAAAGTAACTAAAAAAATATTTTTTTTCCCAAAGTAACTAAAAAAATATTTTTTTTTCCAAAGTAACTAAAAAAAAATTTTTTTTTCCAAAGTAACTAAAAAAATATTTTTTTTTCCAAAGTAACTAAAAATATTTTTTTTTTCCAAAGAAACTAAAAAAATATTTTTTTTTCCAAAGTAACTAAAAAAAATATTTTTTTTCCAAAGTCACTAAAAAAATATTTTTTTTTCCAAAGAAACTAAAAAAATATTTTTTTTTTCCAAAGTAACTAAAAAAATATATTTTTTTCCAAAGTAACTAAAAAATTATTTTTTTTCCCAAAGTAACTAAAAAAATATTTTTTTTTCCAAAGTAACTAAAAAAATATATTTTTTTCCAAAGTAACTAAAAAAATATTTTTTTTTCCAAAGTAACTAAAAAAATATTTTTTTTTCCAAAGTAACTAAAAAAATATTTTTTTTTCCAAAGAAACTAAAAAAAATATTTTTTTTTCCAAAGTAACTAAAAAAAAATATTTTTTTTCCAAAGTAACTAAAAAAATATTTTTTTTTCCAAAGTAACTAAAAAAATATTTTTTTTTCCAAAGTAACTAAAAAAATATTTTTTTTTTACAAAGTAACTAAAAAAAAATTTTTTTTTCCAAAGTAACTAAAAAAAATATTTTTTTTCCAAAGTAACTAAAAAAATATTTTTTTTTCCAAAGTAACTAAAAAAATATTTTTTTTTCCAAAGTAACTAAAAAAAAATTTTTTTTTTACAAAGTAACTAAAAAAAAAAAAAATTTTCCAAAGTAACTAAAAAAATAATTTTTTTTCCAAAGTAACTAAAAAAATAATTTTTTTTCCAAAGTAACTAAAAAAATATATTTTTTTCCAAAGTAACTAAAAAAATATTTTTTTTTCCAAAGTAACTAAAAAAATATTTTTTTTTTCCAAAGTAACTAAAAAAATATTTTTTTTCCCAAAGAAACTAAAAAAATATTTTTTTTTCCAAAGTAACTAAAAAATATATTTTTTTTCCAAAGTAACTAAAAAAATAATTTTTTTTCCAAAGTAACTAAAAAAATATTTTTTTTTTCCAAAGAAACTAAAAAAATATTTTTTTTTCCAAAGTAACTAAAAAAATATTTTTTTTCCCAAAGTAACTAAAAAAATATTTTTTTTTCCAAAGTAACTAAAAAAATATTTTTTTTCCCAAAGTAACTAAAAAAATATTTTTTTTTTCCAAAGTAACTAAAAAAATATTTTTTTTCCCAAAGAAACTAAAAAAATATTTTTTTTTCCAAAGTAACTAAAAAAAATATTTTTTTTCCAAAGAAACTAAAAAATTTTTTTTTTTTCCAAAGTAACTAAAAAATTTTTTTTTTCCAAAGTAACTAAAAAAATATTTTTTTTTCCAAAGTAACTAAAAAAAATTTTTTTTTCCCAAAGAAACTAAAAAAATATTTTTTTTTCCAAAGTAACTAAAAAAAATATTTTTTTTTCCAAAGTAACTAAAAAATATTTTTTTTTCCAAAGTAACTAAAAAAATATTTTTTTTTCCAAAGTAACTAAAAAAATATTTTTTTTTCCAAAGTAACTAAAAAAATATTTTTTTTTCCAAAGTAACTAAAAAAATATTTTTTTTTCCAAAGTAACTAAAAAAATATTTTTTTTTCCAAAGTAACTAAAAAAATATTTTTTTTTCCAAAGTAACTAAAAAAATATTTTTTTTTCCAAAGAAACTAAAAAAATATTTTTTTTTCCAAAGTAACTAAAAAAATATTTTTTTTTCCAAAGTAACTAAAAAAATATTTTTTTTTCCAAAGTAACTAAAAAAATATTTTTTTTTCCAAAGTAACTAAAAAAATATTTTTGTTTCCAAAGTAACTAAAAAAATATTTTTTTTTCCAAAGTAACTAAAAATATATTTTTTTTTCCAAAGTAACTAAAAAAATATTTTTTTTCCCAAAGTAACTAAAAAAATATTTTTTTTCCCAAAGAAACTAAAAAAATATTTTTTTTCCAAAGTAACTAAAAAAAATTTTTTTTTTCCAAAGAAACTAAAAAAATATTTTTTTTTCCAAAGAAACTAAAAAAATATATTTTTTTTCCAAAGTAACTAAAAAAAAATATTTTTTTCCAAAGTAACTAAAAAATTATTTTTTTTCCCAAAGTAACTAAAAAAATATTTTTTTTTCCAAAGTAACTAAAAAAATATATTTTTTTCCAAAGTAACTAAAAAAATATTTTTTTTTCCAAAGTAACTAAAAAAATATTTTTTTTTCCAAAGTAACTAAAAAAATATTTTTTTTTCCAAAGAAACTAAAAAAATATTTTTTTTTCCAAAGTAACTAAAAAAAATATTTTTTTTCCAAAGTAACTAAAAAAATATTTTTTTTTCCAAAGTAACTAAAAAAATATTTTTTTTTCCAAAGTAACTAAAAAAATATTTTTTTTTTACAAAGTAACTAAAAAAAAAAATTTTTTTCCAAAGTAACTAAAAAAAAAATTTTTTTTCCAAAGTAACTAAAAAAATATTTTTTTTTCCAAAGTAACTAAAAAAATTTTTTTTTTTCCAAAGTAACTAAAAAAATATTTTTTTTTTACAAAGTAACTAAAAAAAATTTTTTTTTTCCAAAGTAACTAAAAAAATAATTTTTTTTCCAAAGTAACTAAAAAAATATTTTTTTTTCCAAAGTAACTAAAAAAATATTGTTTTTTCCAAAGTAACTAAAAAAATATTTTTTTTTCCAAAGTAACTAAAAAAATATTTTTTTTTTCCAAAGTAACTAAAAAAATATTTTTTTTCCCAAAGAAACTAAAAAAATATTTTTTTTTCCAAAGTAACTAAAAAATATTTTTTTTTTCCAAAGAAACTAAAAAAATATTTTTTTTTCCAAAGTAACTAAAAAAATATTTTTTTTCCCAAAGAAACTAAAAAAATATTTTTTTTTCCAAAGTAACTAAAAAAATATTTTTTTTTTCCAAAGAAACTAAAAAAATATTTTTTTTTCCAAAGTAACTAAAAAAATATTTTTTTTCCCAAAGTAACTAAAAAAATATTTTTTTTTCCAAAGTAACTAAAAAAATATTTTTTTTCCCAAAGTAACTAAAAAAATATTTTTTTTTTCCAAAGTAACTAAAAAAATATTTTTTTTCCCAAAGAAACTAAAAAAATATTTTTTTTTCCAAAGTAACTAAAAAAAATATTTTTTTTCCAAAGAAACTAAAAATTTTTTTTTTTTTCCAAAGTAACTAAAAAATATTTTTTTTTCCAAAGTAACTAAAAAAATATTTTTTTTTCCAAAGTAACTAAAAAAATTTTTTTTTTCCCAAAGAAACTAAAAAAATATTTTTTTTTCCAAAGTAACTAAAAAAAATATTTTTTTTTCCAAAGTAACTAAAAAATATTTTTTTTTCCAAAGTAACTAAAAAAATATTTTTTTTTCCAAAGTAACTAAAAAAATATTTTTTTTTCCAAAGTAACTAAAAAAATATTTTTTTTTCCAAAGTAACTAAAAAAATATTTTTTTTTCCAAAGTAACTAAAAAAATATTTTTTTTTCCAAAGTAACTAAAAAAATATTTTTTTTTCCAAAGTAACTAAAAAAATATTTTTTTTTCCAAAGAAACTAAAAAAATATTTTTTTTTCCAAAGTAACTAAAAAAATATTTTTTTTTCCAAAGTAACTAAAAAAATATTTTTTTTTCCAAAGTAACTAAAAAAATATTTTTTTTTCCAAAGTAACTAAAAAAATATTTTTGTTTCCAAAGTAACTAAAAAAATATTTTTTTTTCCAAAGTAACTAAAAATATATTTTTTTTTCCAAAGTAACTAAAAAAATATTTTTTTTCCCAAAGTAACTAAAAAAATATTTTTTTTCCCAAAGAAACTAAAAAAATATTTTTTTTCCAAAGTAACTAAAAAAAATTTTTTTTTTTCCAAAGTAACTAAAAAAATTTTTTTTTTTCCAAAGTAACTAAAAAAAAAATTTTTTTTCCAAAGTAACTAAAAAAATATTTTTTTTTCCAAAGTAACTAAAAAAATATTTTTTTTCCCAAAGTAACTAAAAAAATATTTCTTTTTCCAAAGAAACTAAAAAAATATTTTTTTTTCCAAAGTAACTAAAAAAATATTTTTTTTTTCCAAAGTAACTAAAAAAATATTTTTTTTCCCAAAGAAACTAAAAAAAATTTTTTTTTTCCAAAGTAACTAAAAATTTTTTTTTTTTTTCCAAAGAAACTAAAAAAATATTTTTTTTTCCAAAGTAACTAAAAAAATTTTTTTTTTTCCAAAGTAACTAAAAAATTTTTTTTTTTTCCAAAGTAACTAAAAAAATATTTTTTTTTCCAAAGTAACTAAAAAAATTTTTTTTTTCCAAAGTAACTAAAAAAATATTTTTTTTCCAAAGTAACTAAAAAAATATTTTTTTTTCCAAAGTAACTAAAAAAATATTTTTTTTTCCAAAGTAACTAAAAAAATATTTTTTTTTCCAAAATAACTAAAAAAATATTTTTTTTCCAAAGTAACTAAAAAAATATTTTTTTTCCCAAAGTAACTAAAAAAATATTTTTTTTTCCAAAGTAACTAAAAAAAAATTTTTTTTTCCAAAGTAACTAAAAAAATATTTTTTTTTCCAAAGTAACTAAAAATATTTTTTTTTTCCAAAGAAACTAAAAAAATATTTTTTTTTCCAAAGTAACTAAAAAAAATATTTTTTTTCCAAAGTCACTAAAAAAATATTTTTTTTTCCAAAGAAACTAAAAAAATATTTTTTTTTTCCAAAGTAACTAAAAAAATATATTTTTTTCCAAAGTAACTAAAAAATTATTTTTTTTCCCAAAGTAACTAAAAAAATATTTTTTTTTCCAAAGTAACTAAAAAAATATATTTTTTTCCAAAGTAACTAAAAAAATATTTTTTTTTCCAAAGTAACTAAAAAAATATTTTTTTTTCCAAAGTAACTAAAAAAATATTTTTTTTTCCAAAGAAACTAAAAAAATATTTTTTTTTCCAAAGTAACTAAAAAAAAATATTTTTTTTCCAAAGTAACTAAAAAAATATTTTTTTTTCCAAAGTAACTAAAAAAATATTTTTTTTTCCAAAGTAACTAAAAAAAATATTTTTTTTCCAAAGTAACTAAAAAAATATTTTTTTTTCCAAAGTAACTAAAAAAATATTTTTTTTTCCAAAGTAACTAAAAAAAAATTTTTTTTTTACAAAGTAACTAAAAAAAAAAAAAATTTTCCAAAGTAACTAAAAAAATAATTTTTTTTCCAAAGTAACTAAAAAAATAATTTTTTTTCCAAAGTAACTAAAAAAATATTTTTTTTTCCAAAGTAACTAAAAAAATATTTTTTTTTCCAAAGTAACTAAAAAAATATTTTTTTTTTCCAAAGTAACTAAAAAAATATTTTTTTTCCCAAAGAAACTAAAAAAATATTTTTTTTTCCAAAGTAACTAAAAAATATATTTTTTTTCCAAAGTAACTAAAAAAATAATTTTTTTTCCAAAGTAACTAAAAAAATATTTTTTTTTTCCAAAGAAACTAAAAAAATATTTTTTTTTCCAAAGTAACTAAAAAAATATTTTTTTTCCCAAAGTAACTAAAAAAATATTTTTTTTTCCAAAGTAACTAAAAAAATATTTTTTTTCCCAAAGTAACTAAAAAAATATTTTTTTTTTCCAAAGTAACTAAAAAAATATTTTTTTTCCCAAAGAAACTAAAAAAATATTTTTTTTTCCAAAGTAACTAAAAAAAATATTTTTTTTCCAAAGAAACTAAAAAAATTTTTTTTTTTCCAAAGTAACTAAAAAATATTTTTTTTTCCAAAGTAACTAAAAAAATATTTTTTTTTCCAAAGTAACTAAAAAAATTTTTTTTTTCCCAAAGAAACTAAAAAAATATTTTTTTTTCCAAAGTAACTAAAAAAAATATTTTTTTTTCCAAAGTAACTAAAAAATATTTTTTTTTCCAAAGTAACTAAAAAAATATTTTTTTTTCCAAAGTAACTAAAAAAATATTTTTTTTTCCAAAGTAACTAAAAAAATATTTTTTTTTCCAAAGTAACTAAAAAAATATTTTTTTTTCCAAAGTAACTAAAAAAATATTTTTTTTTCCAAAGTAACTAAAAAAATATTTTTTTTTCCAAAGTAACTAAAAAAATATTTTTTTTTCCAAAGAAACTAAAAAAATATTTTTTTTTCCAAAGTAACTAAAAAAATATTTTTTTTTCCAAAGTAACTAAAAAAATATTTTTTTTTCCAAAGTAACTAAAAAAATATTTTTTTTTCCAAAGTAACTAAAAAAATATTTTTGTTTCCAAAGTAACTAAAAAAATATTTTTTTTTCCAAAGTAACTAAAAATATATTTTTTTTTCCAAAGTAACTAAAAAAATATTTTTTTTCCCAAAGTAACTAAAAAAATATTTTTTTTCCCAAAGAAACTAAAAAAATATTTTTTTTCCAAAGTAACTAAAAAAAATTTTTTTTTTCCAAAGAAACTAAAAAAATATTTTTTTTTCCAAAGAAACTAAAAAAATATATTTTTTTTCCAAAGTAACTAAAAAAAAATATTTTTTTCCAAAGTAACTAAAAAATTATTTTTTTTCCCAAAGTAACTAAAAAAATATTTTTTTTTCCAAAGTAACTAAAAAAATATATTTTTTTCCAAAGTAACTAAAAAAATATTTTTTTTTCCAAAGTAACTAAAAAAATATTTTTTTTTCCAAAGTAACTAAAAAAATATATTTTTTTCCAAAGAAACTAAAAAAATATTTTTTTTTCCAAAGTAACTAAAAAAAATATTTTTTTTCCAAAGTAACTAAAAAAATATTTTTTTTTCCAAAGTAACTAAAAAAATATTTTTTTTTCCAAAGTAACTAAAAAAATATTTTTTTTTTACAAAGTAACTAAAAAAAAATTTTTTTTTCCAAAGTAACTAAAAAAAAAATTTTTTTTCCAAAGTAACTAAAAAAATATTTTTTTTTCCAAAGTAACTAAAAAAATTTTTTTTTTTCCAAAGTAACTAAAAAAATATTTTTTTTTTACAAAGTAACTAAAAAAATTTTTTTTTTCCAAAGTAACTAAAAAAATAATTTTTTTTCCAAAGTAACTAAAAAAATATTTTTTTTTCCAAAGTAACTAAAAAAATATTGTTTTTTCCAAAGTAACTAAAAAAATATTTTTTTTTCCAAAGTAACTAAAAAAATATTTTTTTTTTCCAAAGTAACTAAAAAAATATTTTTTTTCCCAAAGAAACTAAAAAAATATTTTTTTTTCCAAAGTAACTAAAAAATATTTTTTTTTTCCAAAGAAACTAAAAAAATATTTTTTTTTCCAAAGTAACTAAAAAAATATTTTTTTTTCCAAAGTAACTAAAAAAATATTTTTTTTTTCCAAAGAAACTAAAAAAATATTTTTTTTTCCAAAGTAACTAAAAAAATATTTTTTTTCCCAAAGTAACTAAAAAAATATTTTTTTTCCAAAGTAACTAAAAAAATATTTTTTTTCCCAAAGTAACTAAAAAAATATTTTTTTTTTCCAAAGTAACTAAAAAAATATTTTTTTTCCCAAAGAAACTAAAAAAATATTTTTTTTTCCAAAGTAACTAAAAAAAATATTTTTTTTCCAAAGAAACTAAAAAATTTTTTTTTTTTCCAAAGTAACTAAAAAATATTTTTTTTTCCAAAGTAACTAAAAAAATATTTTTTTTTCCAAAGTAACTAAAAAATTTTTTTTTTTCCCAAAGAAACTAAAAAAATATTTTTTTTTCCAAAGTAACTAAAAAAAATATTTTTTTTTCCAAAGTAACTAAAAAATATTTTTTTTTCCAAAGTAACTAAAAAAATATTTTTTTTTCCAAAGTAACTAAAAAAATATTTTTTTTTCCAAAGTAACTAAAAAAATATTTTTTTTTCCAAAGTAACTAAAAAAATATTTTTTTTTCCAAAGTAACTAAAAAAATATTTTTTTTTCCAAAGTAACTAAAAAAATATTTTTTTTTCCAAAGTAACTAAAAAAATATTTTTTTTTCCAAAGAAACTAAAAAAATATTTTTTTTTCCAAAGTAACTAAAAAAATATTTTTTTTTCCAAAGTAACTAAAAAAATATTTTTTTTTCCAAAGTAACTAAAAAAATATTTTTTTTTCCAAAGTAACTAAAAAAATATTTTTGTTTCCAAAGTAACTAAAAAAATATTTTTTTTTCCAAAGTAACTAAAAATATATTTTTTTTTCCAAAGTAACTAAAAAAATATTTTTTTTCCCAAAGTAACTAAAAAAATATTTTTTTTCCCAAAGAAACTAAAAAAATATTTTTTTTCCAAAGTAACTAAAAAAAATTTTTTTTTTTCCAAAGAAACTAAAAAAATATTTTTTTTTCCAAAGAAACTAAAAAAATATATTTTTTTTCCAAAGTAACTAAAAAAAAATATTTTTTTCCAAAGTAACTAAAAAATTATTTTTTTTCCCAAAGTAACTAAAAAAATATTTTTTTTTCCAAAGTAACTAAAAAAATATATTTTTTTCCAAAGTAACTAAAAAAATATTTTTTTTTCCAAAGTAACTAAAAAAATATTTTTTTTTCCAAAGTAACTAAAAAAATATTTTTTTTTCCAAAGAAACTAAAAAAATATTTTTTTTTCCAAAGTAACTAAAAAATATATTTTTTTTCCAAAGTAACTAAAAAAATATTTTTTTTTCCAAAGTAACTAAAAAAATATTTTTTTTTCCAAAGTAACTAAAAAAATATTTTTTTTTTACAAAGTAACTAAAAAAAAAATTTTTTTTCCAAAGTAACTAAAAAAAAAATTTTTTTTCCAAAGTAACTAAAAAAATATTTTTTTTTCCAAAGTAACTAAAAAATTTTTTTTTTTTCCAAAGTAACTAAAAAAATATTTTTTTTTTACAAAGTAACTAAAAAAAATTTTTTTTTTCCAAAGTAACTAAAAAAATAATTTTTTTTCCAAAGTAACTAAAAAAATATTTTTTTTTCCAAAGTAACTAAAAAAATATTGTTTTTTCCAAAGTAACTAAAAAAATATTTTTTTTTCCAAAGTAACTAAAAAAATATTTTTTTTTTCCAAAGTAACTAAAAAAATATTTTTTTTCCCAAAGAAACTAAAAAAATATTTTTTTTTCCAAAGTAACTAAAAAATATTTTTTTTTTCCAAAGTAACTAAAAAAATAATTTTTTTTCCAAAGTAACTAAAAAAATATATTTTTTTCCAAAGAAACTAAAAAAATATTTTTTTCCCAAAGAAACTAAAAAAATATTTTTTTTCCAAAGTAACTAAAAAAATTTTTTTTTTTCCAAAGAAACTAAAAAAATATTTTTTTTTTCCAAAGAAACTAAAAAAATATTTTTTTTTTCCAAAGTAACTAAAAAAAAATATTTTTTTCCAAAGTAACTAAAAAATTATTTTTTTTCCCAAAGTAACTAAAAAAATATTTTTTTTTCCAAAGTAACTAAAAAAATATATTTTTTTCCAAAGTAACTAAAAAAATATTTTTTTTTCCAAAGTAACTAAAAAAATATTTTTTTTTCCAAAGTAACTAAAAAAATATTTTTTTTTCCAAAGAAACTAAAAAAATATTTTTTTTTCCAAAGTAACTAAAAAAAATATTTTTTTTCCAAAGTAACTAAAAAAATATTTTTTTTTCCAAAGTAACTAAAAAAATATTTTTTTTTCCAAAGTAACTAAAAAAATATTTTTTTTTTACAAAGTAACTAAAAAAAAAATTTTTTTTCCAAAGTAACTAAAAAAAAAAATTTTTTTCCAAAGTAACTAAAAAAATATTTTTTTTTCCAAAGTAACTAAAAAAATATTTTTTTTTCCAAAGTAACTAAAAAAATATTTTTTTTTTCCAAAGTAACTAAAAAAATTTTTTTTTTTCCAAAGTAACTAAAAAAATAATTTTTTTTCCAAAGTAACTAAAAAAATATTTTTTTTTCCAAAGTAACTAAAAAAATATTTTTTTTTCCAAAGTAACTAAAAAAATATTTTTTTTTCCAAAGTAACTAAAAAAATATTTTTTTTTTCCAAAGTAACTAAAAAAATATTTTTTTTCCCAAAGAAACTAAAAAAATATTTTTTTTTCCAAAGTAACTAAAAAATATATTTTTTTTCCAAAGTAACTAAAAAAATATTTTTTTTTCCAAAGTAACTAAAAAAATATTTTTTTTTCCAAAGTAACTAAAAAAATATTTTTTTTTTACAAAGTAACTAAAAAAAAAATTTTTTTTCCAAAGTAACTAAAAAAAAAATTTTTTTCCAAAGTAACTAAAAAAATATTTTTTTTTCCAAAGTAACTAAAAAAATATTTTTTTTTCCAAAGTAACTAAAAAAATATTTTTTTTTTACAAAGTAACTAAAAAAATTTTTTTTTTTCCAAAGTAACTAAAAAAATAATTTTTTTTCCAAAGTAACTAAAAAAATATTTTTTTTTCCAAAGTAACTAAAAAAATATTTTTTTTTCCAAAGTAACTAAAAAAATATTTTTTTTTCCAAAGTAACTAAAAAAATATTTTTTTTTTCCAAAGTAACTAAAAAAATATTTTTTTTCCCAAAGAAACTAAAAAAATATTTTTTTTTCCAAAGTAACTAAAAAATATATTTTTTTTCCAAAGTAACTAAAAAAATAATTTTTTTTCCAAAGTAACTAAAAAAATATATTTTTTTCCAAAGAAACTAAAAAAATATTTTTTTTTCCAAAGTAACTAAAAAAATATTTTTTTTCCCAAAGTAACTAAAAAAATATTTTTTTTTCCAAAGTAACTAAAAAAATATTTTATTTCCCAAAGTAACTAAAAAAATATTTTTTTTTTCCAAAGTAACTAAAAAAATATTTTTTTTCCCAAAGAAACTAAAAAAATATTTTTTTTTCCAAAGTAACTAAAAAAAATATTTTTTTTCCAAAGAAACTAAAAAAATATTTTTTTTTCCAAAGTAACTAAAAAATATTTTTTTTTCCAAAGTAACTAAAAAAATATTTTTTTTTCCAAAGTAACTAAAAAAATATTTTTTTTCCCAAAGAAACTAAAAAAATATTTTTTTTTCCAAAGTAACTAAAAAAAATATTTTTTTTCCAAAGAAACTAAAAAAATATATTTTTTTCCAAAGTAACTAAAAATTTTTTTTTTTTCCAAAGTAACTAAAAAAATATTTTTTTTTCCAAAGTAACTAAAAAAATATTTTTTTTTCCAAAGTAACTAAAAAAATATTTTTTTTCCAAAGTAACTAAAAAAATATTTTTTTTTCCAAAGTAACTAAAAAAATATTTTTTTTTCCAAAGTAACTAAAAAAATATTTTTTTTTCCAAAGTAACTAAAAAAATATTTTTTTTTCCAAAGAAACTAAAAAAATATTTTTTTTTCCAAAGTAACTAAAAAAATATTTTTTTTTCCAAAGTAACTAAAAAAATATTTTTTTTTCCAAAGTAACTAAAAAAATATTTTTTTTTCCAAAGTAACTAAAAAAATATTTTTGTTTCCAAAGTAACTAAAAAAATATATTTTTTCCCAAAGTAACTAAAAAAATATTTTTTTTTCCAAAGTAACTAAAAAAATATTTTTTTTCCCAAAGTAACTAAAAAAATATTTTTTTTCCCAAAGAAACTAAAAAAATATTTTTTTTTCCAAAGTAACTAAAAAAATATTTTTTTTTCCAAAGTAACTAAAAAAATATTTTTTTTTCCAAAGTAACTAAAAAAATATTTTTGTTTCCAAAGTAACTAAAAAAATATTTTTTTTTCCAAAGTAACTAAAAAATTTTTTTTTTTCCAAAGTAACTAAAAAAATAATTTTTTTTCCAAAGTAACTAAAAAAATAATTTTTTTTTCCAAAGTAACTAAAAAAATATTTTTTTTTCCAAAGTAACTAAAAAAATATTTTTTTTTCCAAAGTAACTAAAAAAATATTTTTTTTTCCAAAGTAACTAAAAAAATATTTTTTTTTCCAAAGTAACTAAAAAAATATTTTTTTTTCCAAAGTAACTAAAAAAATATTTTTTTTCCAAAGTAACTAAAAAAATATTTTTTTTTCCAAAGTAACTAAAAAAATATTTTTTTTTTCCAAAGTAACTAAAAAAAAAAAAAATTTTCCAAAGTAACTAAAAAAATAATTTTTTTTCCAAAGTAACTAAAAAAATATTTTTTTTTCCAAAGTAACTAAAAAAATATTTTTTTTTCCAAAGTAACTAAAAAAAATATTTTTTTTTCCAAAGTAACTAAAAAAATATTTTTTTTTCCAAAGTAACTAAAAAAATATTTTTTTTTCCAAAGTAACTAAAAAAATATTTTTTTTTCCAAAGTAACTAAAAAAATATTTTTTTTTCCAAAGAAACTAAAAAAATATTTTTTTTTCCAAAGTAACTAAAAAAATATTTTTTTTCCCAAAGAAACTAAAAAAATATTTTTTTTCCAAAGTAACTAAAAAATTATTTTTTTTTCCAAAGAAACTAAAAAAATATTTTTTTTTCCAAAGTAACTAAAAAAATATTTTTTTTTCCAAAGTAACTAAAAAAATATTTTTTTTTTCCAAAGTAACTAAAAAAATATTTTTTTTCCCAAAGTAACTAAAAAAAAATATTTTTTTCCAAAGTAACTAAAAAAATATATTTTTTTCCAAAGTAACTAAAAAAATATTTTTTTTTCCAAAGTAACTAAAAAAAATATTTTTTTTCCAAAGAAACTAAAAAAATATTTTTTTTTCCAAAGTAACTAAAAAATATTTTTTTTTCCAAAGTAACTAAAAAAATATTTTTTTTTTCCAAAGTAACTAAAAAAATATTTTTTTTCCAAAGTAACTAAAAAAATATTTTTTTTTCCAAAGTAACTAAAAAAATATTTTTTTTTTCCAAAGTAACTAAAAAAAAAAAATTTTTTCCAAAGTAACTAAAAAAATATTTTTTTTTCCAAAGTAACTAAAAAAAATATTTTTTTTTCCAAAGTAACTAAAAAAATATTTTTTTTTCCAAAGTAACTAAAAAAATATTTTTTTTTCCAAAGTAACTAAAAAAATATTTTTTTTTCCAAAGTAACTAAAAAAATATTTTTTTTTCCAAAGAAACTAAAAAAATATTTTTTTTTCCAAAGTAACTAAAAAAATATTTTTTTTTCCAAAGAAACTAAAAAAATATTTTTTTTTCCAAAGTAACTAAAAAATTATTTTTTTTTCCAAAGAAACTAAAAAAATATTTTTTTTTCCAAAGTAACTAAAAAAATATTTTTTTTCCAAAGTAACTAAAAAAATATTTTTTTTTCCAAAGTAACTAAAAAAATATTTTTTTTTCCAAAGTAACTAAAAAAATATTTTTTTTTTCCAAAGTAACTAAAAAAATATTTTTTTTTCCAAAGTAACTAAAAAAAAATATTTTTTTTCCCAAAGAAACTAAAAAAATATTTTTTTTTCCAAAGTAACTAAAAAATATTTTTTTTTTCCAAAGTAACTAAAAAAATAATTTTTTTTCCAAAGTAACTAAAAAAATATATTTTTTTCCAAAGAAACTAAAAAAATATTTTTTTTTCCAAAGTAACTAAAAAAATATTTTTTTTCCCAAAGTAACTAAAAAAATATTTTTTTTTCCAAAGTAACTAAAAAAATATTTTATTTCCCAAAGTAACTAAAAAAATATTTTTTTTTTCCAAAGTAACTAAAAAAATATTTTTTTTCCCAAAGAAACTAAAAAAATATTTTTTTTTCCAAAGTAACTAAAAAAAATATTTTTTTTCCAAAGAAACTAAAAAAATATTTTTTTTTCCAAAGTAACTAAAAAATATTTTTTTTTCCAAAGTAACTAAAAAAATATTTTTTTTTCCAAAGTAACTAAAAAAATATTTTTTTTCCCAAAGAAACTAAAAAAATATTTTTTTTTCCAAAGTAACTAAAAAAAATATTTTTTTTCCAAAGAAACTAAAAAAATTTTTTTTTTTCCAAAGTAACTAAAAAAATTTTTTTTTTCCAAAGTAACTAAAAAAATATTTTTTTTTCCAAAGTAACTAAAAAAATATTTTTTTTTCCAAAGTAACTAAAAAAATATTTTTTTTCCAAAGTAACTAAAAAAATATTTTTTTTTCCAAAGTAACTAAAAAAATATTTTTTTTTCCAAAGTAACTAAAAAAATATTTTTTTTTCCAAAGTAACTAAAAAAATATTTTTTTTTCCAAAGAAACTAAAAAAATATTTTTTTTTCCAAAGTAACTAAAAAAATATTTTTTTTTCCAAAGTAACTAAAAAAATATTTTTTTTTCCAAAGTAACTAAAAAAATATTTTTTTTTCCAAAGTAACTAAAAAAATATTTTTGTTTCCAAAGTAACTAAAAAAATATTTTTTTTCCCAAAGTAACTAAAAAAATATTTTTTTTTCCAAAGTAACTAAAAAAATATTTTTTTTTCCAAAGTAACTAAAAAAATATTTTTTTTTCCAAAGTAACTAAAAAAATATTTTTTTTTCCAAAGTAACTAAAAAAATATTTTTTTTTCCAAAGAAACTAAAAAAATATTTTTTTTTCCAAAGTAACTAAAAAAATATTTTTTTTTCCAAAGTAACTAAAAAAATATTTTTTTTTCCAAAGTAACTAAAAAAATATTTTTTTTTCCAAAGTAACTAAAAAAATATTTTTGTTTCCAAAGTAACTAAAAAAATATTTTTTTTCCCAAAGTAACTAAAAAAATATTTTTTTTTCCAAAGTAACTAAAAAAATATTTTTTTTCCCAAAGTAACTAAAAAAATATTTTTTTTCCCAAAGAAACTAAAAAAATATTTTTGTTTCCAAAGTAACTAAAAAAATATTTTTTTTTCCAAAGTAACTAAAAAAATTTTTTTTTTCCAAAGTAACTAAAAAAATATTTTTGTTTCCAAAGTAACTAAAAAAATATTTTTTTTTCCAAAGTAACTAAAAAAATTTTTTTTTTCCAAAGTAACTAAAAAAATAATTTTTTTTCCAAAGTAACTAAAAAAATAATTTTTTTTTCCAAAGTAACTAAAAAAATATTTTTTTTTCCAAAGTAACTAAAAAAATATTTTTTTTTCCAAAGTAACTAAAAAAATATTTTTTTTTCCAAAGTAACTAAAAAAATATTTTTTTTTCCAAAGTAACTAAAAAAATATTTTTTTTTCCAAAGTAACTAAAAAAATATTTTTTTTCCAAAGTAACTAAAAAAATATTTTTTTTTCCAAAGTAACTAAAAAAATATTTTTTTTTTCCAAAGTAACTAAAAAAAAAAATTTTTTTCCAAAGTAACTAAAAAAATAATTTTTTTTCCAAAGTAACTAAAAAAATATTTTTTTTTCCAAAGTAACTAAAAAAATATTTTTTTTTCCAAAGTAACTAAAAAAAATATTTTTTTTTCCAAAGTAACTAAAAAAATATTTTTTTTTCCAAAGTAACTAAAAAAATATTATTTTTTCCAAAGTAACTAAAAAAATATTTTTTTTTCCAAAGTAACTAAAAAAATATTTTTTTTTCCAAAGAAACTAAAAAAATATTTTTTTTTCCAAAGTAACTAAAAAAATATTTTTTTTCCCAAAGAAACTAAAAAAATATTTTTTTTTCCAAAGTAACTAAAAAATTATTTTTTTTTCCAAAGAAACTAAAAAAATATTTTTTTTTCCAAAGTAACTAAAAAAATATTTTTTTTTCCAAAGTAACTAAAAAAATATTTTTTTTTTCCAAAGTAACTAAAAAAATATTTTTTTTTCCAAAGTAACTAAAAAAAATATTTTTTTCCAAAGTAACTAAAAAATATATTTTTTTCCAAAGTAACTAAAAAAATATTTTTTTTTCCAAAGTAACTAAAAAATATATTTTTTTTCCAAAGAAACTAAAAAAATATTTTTTTTTCCAAAGTAACTAAAAAATATTTTTTTTTCCAAAGTAACTAAAAAAATATTTTTTTTTTCCAAAGTAACTAAAAAAATATTTTTTTTCCAAAGTAACTAAAAAAATATTTTTTTTTCCAAAGTAACTAAAAAAATATTTTTTTTTTCCAAAGTAACTAAAAAAAAAAATTTTTTTCCAAAGTAACTAAAAAAATAATTTTTTTTCCAAAGTAACTAAAAAAATATTTTTTTTTCCAAAGTAACTAAAAAAATATTTTTTTTTCCAAAGTAACTAAAAAAAATATTTTTTTTTCCAAAGTAACTAAAAAAATATTTTTTTTTCCAAAGTAACTAAAAAAATATTTTTTTTTCCAAAGTAACTAAAAAAATATTTTTTTTTCCAAAGTAACTAAAAAAATATTTTTTTTTCCAAAGAAACTAAAAAAATATTTTTTTTTCCAAAGTAACTAAAAAAATATTTTTTTTCCCAAAGAAACTAAAAAAATATTTTTTTTTCCAAAGTAACTAAAAAATTATTTTTTTTTCCAAAGAAACTAAAAAAATATTTTTTTTTCCAAAGTAACTAAAAAAATATTTTTTTTTCCAAAGTAACTAAAAAAATATTTTTTTTTTCCAAAGTAACTAAAAAAATATTTTTTTTTCCAAAGTAACTAAAAAAAAATATTTTTTTCCAAAGTAACTAAAAAAATATATTTTTTTCCAAAGTAACTAAAAAAATATTTTTTTTTCCAAAGTAACTAAAAAAAATATTTTTTTTCCAAAGAAACTAAAAAAATATTTTTTTTTCCAAAGTAACTAAAAAATTTTTTTTTTTCCAAAGTAACTAAAAAAATATTTTTTTTTCCAAAGTAACTAAAAAAAAATATTTTTTTCCAAAGTAACTAAAAAAATTTTTTTTTTTCCAAAGTAACTAAAAAAATATTTTTTTTTCCAAAGTAACTAAAAAATTTTTTTTTTTTTCCAAAGTAACTAAAAAAATTTTTTTTTTTCCAAAGTAACTAAAAAAAAATTTTTTTTTCCAAAGTAACTAAAAAAATATTTTTTTTTCCAAAGTAACTAAAAAAATATTTTTTTTCCCAAAGTAACTAAAAAAATATTTCTTTTTCCAAAGAAACTAAAAAAATATTTTTTTTTCCAAAGTAACTAAAAAAATATTTTTTTTTTCCAAAGTAACTAAAAAAATATTTTTTTTCCCAAAGAAACTAAAAAAAAATTTTTTTTTCCAAAGTAACTAAAAATTTATTTTTTTTTTCCAAAGAAACTAAAAAAATATTTTTTTTCCCAAAGAAACTAAAAAAAATTTTTTTTTTCCAAAGTAACTAAAATTTTTTTTTTTTTTTCCAAAGAAACTAAAAAAATATTTTTTTTTCCAAAGTAACTAAAAAAATTTTTTTTTTTCCAAAGTAACTAAAAAAATTTTTTTTTTTCCAAAGTAACTAAAAAAATATTTTTTTTTCCAAAGTAACTAAAAAATTTTTTTTTTTCCAAAGTAACTAAAAAAATATTTTTTTTCCAAAGTAACTAAAAAAATTTTTTTTTTCCAAAGTAACTAAAAAAATATTTTTTTTTCCAAAGTAACTAAAAAAATATTTTTTTTTCCAAAATAACTAAAAAAATATTTTTTTTCCAAAGTAACTAAAAAAATATTTTTTTTCCCAAAGTAACTAAAAAAATATTTTTTTTTCCAAAGTAACTAAAAAAAAATTTTTTTTTCCAAAGTAACTAAAAAAATATTTTTTTTTCCAAAGTAACTAAAAATATTTTTTTTTTTCCAAAGAAACTAAAAAAATATTTTTTTTTCCAAAGTAACTAAAAAATATATTTTTTTTCCAAAGTCACTAAAAAAATATTTTTTTTTCCAAAGAAACTAAAAAAATATTTTTTTTTTCCAAAGTAACTAAAAATATATATTTTTTTCCAAAGTAACTAAAAAATTATTTTTTTTCCCAAAGTAACTAAAAAAATATTTTTTTTTCCAAAGTAACTAAAAAAATATATTTTTTTCCAAAGTAACTAAAAAAATATTTTTTTTTCCAAAGTAACTAAAAAATATTTTTTTTTCCAAAGTAACTAAAAAAATATTTTTTTTTCCAAAGAAACTAAAAAAATATTTTTTTTTCCAAAGTAACTAAAAAAAATATTTTTTTTCCAAAGTAACTAAAAAAATATTTTTTTTTCCAAAGTAACTAAAAAAATATTTTTTTTTCCAAAGTAACTAAAAAAATATTTTTTTTTTACAAAGTAACTAAAAAAAAATTTTTTTTTCCAAAGTAACTAAAAAAAATTTTTTTTTTCCAAAGTAACTAAAAAAATATTTTTTTTTCCAAAGTAACTAAAAAAATATTTTTTTTTCCAAAGTAACTAAAAAAATATTTTTTTTTTACAAAGTAACTAAAAAAAAAAAAAATTTTCCAAAGTAACTAAAAAAATAATTTTTTTTCCAAAGTAACTAAAAAAATATTTTTTTTTCCAAAGTAACTAAAAAAATATTTTTTTTTCCAAAGTAACTAAAAAAATATTTTTTTTTCCAAAGTAACTAAAAAAATATTTTTTTTTTCCAAAGTAACTAAAAAAATATTTTTGTTTCCAAAGTAACTAAAAAAATATTTTTTTTTCCAAAGTAACTAAAATATATATTTTTTTTCCAAAGTAACTAAAAAAATAATTTTTTTTCCAAAGTAACTAAAAAAATAATTTTTTTTTCCAAAGTAACTAAAAAAATATTTTTTTTTCCAAAGTAACTAAAAAAATATTTTTTTTCCAAAGTAACTAAAAAAATATTTTTTTTTCCAAAGTAACTAAAAAAATATTTTTTTTTCCAAAGTAACTAAAAAAATATTTTTTTTTCCAAAGTAACTAAAAAAAATATTTTTTTTTCCAAAGTAACTAAAAAAATATTTTTTTTTCCAAAGTAACTAAAAAAATATTTTTTTTTCCAAAGTAACTAAAAAAATATTTTTTTTTCCAAAGTAACTAAAAAAATATTTTTTTTTCCAAAGAAACTAAAAAAATATTTTTTTTTCCAAAGTAACTAAAAAAATATTTTTTTTCCCAAAGAAACTAAAAAAATATTTTTTTTTCCAAAGTAACTAAAAAATTATTTTTTTTTCCAAAGAAACTAAAAAAATATTTTTTTTTCCAAAGTAACTAAAAAAATATTTTTTTTTCCAAAGTAACTAAAAAAATATTTTTTTTTTCCAAAGTAACTAAAAAAATATTTTTTTTTCCAAAGTAACTAAAAAAAAATATTTTTTTCCAAAGTAACTAAAAAAATATATTTTTTTCCAAAGTAACTAAAAAAATATTTTTTTTTCCAAAGTAACTAAAAAAAATATTTTTTTTCCAAAGAAACTAAAAAAATATTTTTTTTTCCAAAGTAACTAAAAAATTTTTTTTTTTCCAAAGTAACTAAAAAAATATTTTTTTTTCCAAAGTAACTAAAAAAAAATATTTTTTTCCAAAGTAACTAAAAAAATTTTTTTTTTTCCAAAGTAACTAAAAAAATATTTTTTTTTCCAAAGTAACTAAAAAATTTTTTTTTTTTTCCAAAGTAACTAAAAAAATTTTTTTTTTTCCAAAGTAACTAAAAAAAAATTTTTTTTTCCAAAGTAACTAAAAAAATATTTTTTTTTCCAAAGTAACTAAAAAAATATTTTTTTTCCCAAAGTAACTAAAAAAATATTTCTTTTTCCAAAGAAACTAAAAAAATATTTTTTTTTCCAAAGTAACTAAAAAAATATTTTTTTTTTCCAAAGTAACTAAAAAAATATTTTTTTTCCCAAAGAAACTAAAAAAAAATTTTTTTTTCCAAAGTAACTAAAAATTTATTTTTTTTTTCCAAAGAAACTAAAAAAATATTTTTTTTCCCAAAGAAACTAAAAAAAAATTTTTTTTTCCAAAGTAACTAAAAATTTTTTTTTTTTTTCCAAAGAAACTAAAAAAATATTTTTTTTTCCAAAGTAACTAAAAAAATTTTTTTTTTTCCAAAGTAACTAAAAAAATTTTTTTTTTTCCAAAGTAACTAAAAAAATATTTTTTTTTCCAAAGTAACTAAAAAAATTTTTTTTTTCCAAAGTAACTAAAAAAATATTTTTTTTCCAAAGTAACTAAAAAAATTTTTTTTTTCCAAAGTAACTAAAAAAATATTTTTTTTTCCAAAGTAACTAAAAAAATATTTTTTTTTCCAAAATAACTAAAAAAATATTTTTTTTCCAAAGTAACTAAAAAAATATTTTTTTTCCCAAAGTAACTAAAAAAATATTTTTTTTTCCAAAGTAACTAAAAAAAAATTTTTTTTTCCAAAGTAACTAAAAAAATATTTTTTTTTCCAAAGTAACTAAAAATATTTTTTTTTTTCCAAAGAAACTAAAAAAATATTTTTTTTTCCAAAGTAACTAAAAAAAATATTTTTTTTCCAAAGTCACTAAAAAAATATTTTTTTTTCCAAAGAAACTAAAAAAATATTTTTTTTTTCCAAAGTAACTAAAAATATATATTTTTTTCCAAAGTAACTAAAAAATTATTTTTTTTCCCAAAGTAACTAAAAAAATATTTTTTTTTCCAAAGTAACTAAAAAAATATATTTTTTTCCAAAGTAACTAAAAAAATATTTTTTTTTCCAAAGTAACTAAAAAAATATTTTTTTTTCCAAAGTAACTAAAAAAATATTTTTTTTTCCAAAGAAACTAAAAAAATATTTTTTTTTCCAAAGTAACTAAAAAAAATATTTTTTTTCCAAAGTAACTAAAAAAATATTTTTTTTTCCAAAGTAACTAAAAAAATATTTTTTTTTCCAAAGTAACTAAAAAAATATTTTTTTTTTACAAAGTAACTAAAAAAAAATTTTTTTTTCCAAAGTAACTAAAAAAAATTTTTTTTTTCCAAAGTAACTAAAAAAATATTTTTTTTTCCAAAGTAACTAAAAAAATATTTTTTTTTCCAAAGTAACTAAAAAAATATTTTTTTTTTACAAAGTAACTAAAAAAAAAAAAAATTTTCCAAAGTAACTAAAAAAATAATTTTTTTTCCAAAGTAACTAAAAAAATATTTTTTTTTCCAAAGTAACTAAAAAAATATTTTTTTTTCCAAAGTAACTAAAAAAATATTTTTTTTTCCAAAGTAACTAAAAAAATATTTTTTTTTTCCAAAGTAACTAAAAAAATATTTTTTTTCCCAAAGAAACTAAAAAAATATTTTTTTTTCCAAAGTAACTAAAAAATATATTTTTTTTCCAAAGTAACTAAAAAAATAATTTTTTTTCCAAAGTAACTAAAAAAATATATTTTTTTCCAAAGAAACTAAAAAAATATTTTTTTTTCCAAAGTAACTAAAAAAATATTTTTTTTCCCAAAGTAACTAAAAAAATATTTTTTTTTCCAAAGTAACTAAAAAAATATTTTTTTTCCCAAAGTAACTAAAAAAATATTTTTTTTTTCCAAAGTAACTAAAAAAATATTTTTTTTCCCAAAGAAACTAAAAAAATATTTTTTTTTCCAAAGTAACTAAAAAAAATATTTTTTTTCCAAAGAAACTAAAAAAATATTTTTTTTTCCAAAGTAACTAAAAAATATTTTTTTTTCCAAAGTAACTAAAAAAATATTTTTTTTTCCAAAGTAACTAAAAAAATATTTTTTTTCCCAAAGAAACTAAAAAAATATTCTTTTTTCCAAAGTAACTAAAAAAATATTTTTTTTTCCAAAGTAACTAAAAAAATATTTTTTTTTCCAAAGTAACTAAAAAAATATTTTTTTTTCCAAAGTAACTAAAAAAATATTTTTTTTTCCAAAGTAACTAAAAAAATATTTTTTTTTCCAAAGTAACTAAAAAAATATTTTTTTTTCCAAAGTAACTAAAAAAATATTTTTTTTTCCAAAGTAACTAAAAAAATATTTTTTTTTCCAAAGAAACTAAAAAAATATTTTTTTTTCCAAAGTAACTAAAAAAATATTTTTTTTTCCAAAGTAACTAAAAAAATATTTTTTTTTCCAAAGTAACTAAAAAAATATTTTTTTTTCCAAAGTAACTAAAAAAATATTTTTGTTTCCAAAGTAACTAAAAAAATATTTTTTTTTCCAAAGTAACTAAAAAAATATTTTTTTTTCCAAAGTAACTAAAAAAATATTTTTTTTCCCAAAGTAACTAAAAAAATATTTTTTTTCCCAAAGAAACTAAAAAAATATTTTTTTTCCAAAGTAACTAAAAAAATTTTTTTTTTTCCAAAGAAACTAAAAAAATATTTTTTTTTCCAAAGAAACTAAAAAAATATTTTTTTTTTCCAAAGTAACTAAAAAAAAATATTTTTTTCCAAAGTAACTAAAAAATTATTTTTTTTCCCAAAGTAACTAAAAAAATATTTTTTTTTCCAAAGTAACTAAAAAAATATATTTTTTTCCAAAGTAACTAAAAAAATATTTTTTTTTCCAAAGAAACTAAAAAAATATTTTTTTTTCCAAAGTAACTAAAAAATATATTTTTTTTCCAAAGTAACTAAAAAAATATTTTTTTTTCCAAAGTAACTAAAAAAATATTTTTTTTTCCAAAGTAACTAAAAAAATATTTTTTTTTTACAAAGTAACTAAAAAAAAAATTTTTTTTCCAAAGTAACTAAAAAAAAAAATTTTTTTCCAAAGTAACTAAAAAAATATATTTTTTTCCAAAGTAACTAAAAAATTTTTTTTTTTTCCAAAGTAACTAAAAAAATATTTTTTTTTTACAAAGTAACTAAAAAAAATTTTTTTTTTCCAAAGTAACTAAAAAAATAATTTTTTTTCCAAAGTAACTAAAAAAATATTTTTTTTTCCAAAGTAACTAAAAAAATATTGTTTTTTCCAAAGTAACTAAAAAAATATTTTTTTTCCAAAGTAACTAAAAAAATATTTTTTTTTTCCAAAGTAACTAAAAAAATATTTTTTTTCCCAAAGAAACTAAAAAAATATTTTTTTTTCCAAAGTAACTAAAAAATATATTTTTTTTCCAAAGTAACTAAAAAAATAATTTTTTTTCCAAAGTAACTAAAAAAATATATTTTTTTCCAAAGAAACTAAAAAAATATTTTTTTTCCCAAAGAAACTAAAAAAATATTTTTTTTCCAAAGTAACTAAAAAAATTTTTTTTTTCCAAAGAAACTAAAAAAATCTTTTTTTTTCCAAAGAAACTAAAAAAATATTTTTTTTTTCCAAAGTAACTAAAAAAAAATATTTTTTTCCAAAGTAACTAAAAAATTATTTTTTTTCCCAAAGTAACTAAAAAAATATTTTTTTTTCCAAAGTAACTAAAAAAATATATTTTTTTCCAAAGTAACTAAAAAAATATTTTTTTTTCCAAAGTAACTAAAAAAATATTTTTTTTTCCAAAGTAACTAAAAAAATATTTTTTTTTCCAAAGAAACTAAAGAAATATTTTTTTTTCCAAAGTAACTAAAAAAAATATTTTTTTTCCAAAGTAACTAAAAAAATATTTTTTTTTCCAAAGTAACTAAAAAAATATTTTTTTTTCCAAAGTAACTAAAAAAATATTTTTTTTTTACAAAGTAACTAAAAAAAAAATTTTTTTTCCAAAGTAACTAAAAAAAAAAATTTTTTTCCAAAGTAACTAAAAAAATATTTTTTTTTCCAAAGTAACTAAAAAAATATTTTTTTTTCCAAAGTAACTAAAAAAATATTTTTTTTTTACAAAGTAACTAAAAAAAATTTTTTTTTTCCAAAGTAACTAAAAAAATAAATTTTTTTCCAAAGTAACTAAAAAAATATTTTTTTTTCCAAAGTAACTAAAAAAATATTTTTTTTTCCAAAGTAACTAAAAAAATATTTTTTTTTCCAAAGTAACTAAAAAAATATTTTTTTTTTCCAAAGTAACTAAAAAAATATTTTTTTTCCCAAAGAAACTAAAAAAATATTTTTTTTTCCAAAGTAACTAAAAAATATATTTTTTTTCCAAAGTAACTAAAAAAATAATTTTTTTTCCAAAGTAACTAAAAAAATATATTTTTTTCCAAAGAAACTAAAAAAATATTTTTTTTTCCAAAGTAACTAAAAAAATATTTTTTTTCCCAAAGTAACTAAAAAAATATTTTTTTTTCCAAAGTAACTAAAAAAATATTTTATTTCCCAAAGTAACTAAAAAAATATTTTTTTTCCCAAAGAAACTAAAAAAATATTTTTTTTTCCAAAGTAACTAAAAAAAATATTTTTTTTTCCAAAGAAACTAAAAAAATATTTTTTTTTCCAAAGTAACTAAAAAATATTTTTTTTTCCAAAGTAACTAAAAAAATATTTTTTTTTCCAAAGTAACTAAAAAAATATTTTTTTTCCCAAAGAAACTAAAAAAATATTTTTTTTTCCAAAGTAACTAAAAAAAATATTTTTTTTCCAAAGAAACTAAAAAAATATTTTTTTTTCCAAAGTAACTAAAAAATTTTTTTTTTCCAAAGTAACTAAAAAAATATTTTTTTTTCCAAAGTAACTAAAAAAATATTTTTTTTTCCAAAGTAACTAAAAAAATATTTTTTTTCCAAAGTAACTAAAAAAATATTTTTTTTTCCAAAGTAACTAAAAAAATATTTTTTTTTCCAAAGTAACTAAAAAAATATTTTTTTTTCCAAAGTAACTAAAAAAATATTTTTTTTTCCAAAGAAACTAAAAAAATATTTTTTTTTCCAAAGTAACTAAAAAAATATTTTTTTTTCCAAAGTAACTAAAAAAATATTTTTTTTTCCAAAGTAACTAAAAAAATATTTTTTTTTCCAAAGTAACTAAAAAAATATTTTTGTTTCCAAAGTAACTAAAAAAATATTTTTTTTCCCAAAGTAACTAAAAAAATTTTTTTTTTTCCAAAGTAACTAAAAAAATATTTTTTTTCCCAAAGTAACTAAAAAAATATTTTTTTTCCCAAAGAAACTAAAAAAATATTTTTTTTCCAAAGTAACTAAAAAAATTTTTTTTTTTCCAAAGAAACTAAAAAAATATTTTTTTTTCCAAAGTAACTAAAAAAAAATTTTTTTTTCCAAAGTAACTAAAAAAATTTTTTTTTTTCCAAAGTAACTAAAAAATATTTTTTTTTCCAAAGTAACTAAAAAAATATATTTTTTTCCAAAGTAACTAAAAAAATATTTTTTTTTCCAAAGTAACTAAAAAATATTTTTTTTCCCAAAGAAACTAAAAAAATATTTTTTTTTCCAAAGTAACTAAAAAATATTTTTTTTTCCAAAGTAACTAAAAAAATATTTTTTTTTCCAAAGTAACTAAAAAAATATTTTTTTTTCCAAAGTAACTAAAAAAATATTTTTTTTTCCAAAGTAACTAAAAAAATATTTTTTTTCCCAAAGTAACTAAAAAAATATTTCTTTTTCCAAAGAAACTAAAAAAATATTTTTTTTTCCAAAGTAACTAAAAAAATATTTTTTTTTCCAAAGTAACTAAAAAAATATTTTTTTTCCCAAAGAAACTAAAAAAATATTTTTTTTTCCAAAGTAACTAAATTTTTTTTTTTTTTTTTCCAAAGAAACTAAAAAAATATTTTTTTTTCCAAAGTAACTAAAAAAAATATTTTTTTTCCAAAGTAACTAAAAAAATAATTTTTTTTCCAAAGTAACTAAAAAAATATTTTTTTTTCCAAAGAAACTAAAAAAATATTTTTTTTTCCAAAGTAACTAAAAAAATATTTTTTTTCCCAAAGTAACTAAAAAAATATTTTTTTTTCCAAAGTAACTAAAAAAATATTTTTTTTCCCAAAGTAACTAAAAAAATATTTTTTTTTTCCAAAGTAACTAAAAAAATATTTTTTTTCCCAAAGAAACTAAAAAAATATTTTTTTTCCAAAGAAACTAAAAAAATATTTTTTTTTCCAAAGTAACTAAAAAAATATTTTTTTTCCCAAAGTAACTAAAAAAATATTTTTTTTTCCAAAGTAACTAAAAAAATAATTTTTTTTCCAAAGTAACTAAAAAAATATTTTTTTTTCCAAAGAAACTAAAAAAATATTTTTTTTTCCAAAGTAACTAAAAAAATATTTTTTTTCCCAAAGTAACTAAAAAAATATTTTTTTTTCCAAAGTAACTAAAAAAATATTTTTTTTCCCAAAGAAACTAAAAAAATATTTTTTTTTCCAAAGTAACTAAAATTTTTTTTTTTTTTTCCAAAGAAACTAAAAAAATATTTTTTTTTCCAAAGTAACTAAAAAAAATATTTTTTTTCCAAAGTAACTAAAAAAATAATTTTTTTTCCAAAGTAACTAAAAAAATATTTTTTTTTCCAAAGAAACTAAAAAAATATTTTTTTTTTCCAAAGTAACTAAAAAAATATTTTTTTTCCCAAAGTAACTAAAAAAATATTTTTTTTTCCAAAGTAACTAAAAAAATATTTTTTTTCCCAAAGTAACTAAAAAAATATTTTTTTTTTCCAAAGTAACTAAAAAAATATTTTTTTTCCCAAAGAAACTAAAAAAATATTTTTTTTCCAAAGAAACTAAAAAAATATTTTTTTTTCCAAAGTAACTAAAAAAATATTTTTTTTCCCAAAGTAACTAAAAAAATATTTTTTTTTCCAAAGTAACTAAAAAAATAATTTTTTTTCCAAAGTAACTAAAAAAATATTTTTTTTTCCAAAGAAACTAAAAAAATATTTTTTTTTCCAAAGTAACTAAAAAAATATTTTTTTTCCCAAAGTAACTAAAAAAATATTTTTTTTTCCAAAGTAACTAAAAAAATATTTTTTTTCCCAAAGAAACTAAAAAAATATTTTTTTTTCCAAAGTAACTAAAATTTTTTTTTTTTTTTTCCAAAGAAACTAAAAAAATATTTTTTTTTCCAAAGTAACTAAAAAATATATTTTTTTTCCAAAGTAACTAAAAAAATAATTTTTTTTCCAAAGTAACTAAAAAAATATTTTTTTTTCCAAAGAAACTAAAAAAATATTTTTTTTTCCAAAGTAACTAAAAAAATATTTTTTTTCCCAAAGTAACTAAAAAAATATTTTTTTTTCCAAAGTAACTAAAAAAATATTTTTTTTCCCAAAGTAACTAAAAAAATATTTTTTTTTTCCAAAGTAACTAAAAAAATATTTTTTTTCCCAAAGAAACTAAAAAAATATTTTTTTTCCAAAGAAACTAAAAAAATATTTTTTTTTCCAAAGTAACTAAAAAAATATTTTTTTTCCCAAAGTAACTAAAAAAATATTTTTTTTTCCAAAGTAACTAAAAAAATAATTTTTTTTCCAAAGTAACTAAAAAAATATTTTTTTTTCCAAAGAAACTAAAAAAATATTTTTTTTTCCAAAGTAACTAAAAAAATATTTTTTTTCCCAAAGTAACTAAAAAAATATTTTTTTTCCAAAGAAACTAAAAAAATATTTTTTTTTCCAAAGTAACTAAAAAATATTTTTTTTTCCAAAGTAACTAAAAAAATATTTTTTTTTCCAAAGTAACTAAAAAAATATTTTTTTTCCCAAAGAAACTAAAAAAATATTTTTTTTTCCAAAGTAACTAAAAAAAATATTTTTTTTCCAAAGAAACTAAAAAAATATTTTTTTTTCCAAAGTAACTAAAAAATATTTTTTTTTCCAAAGTAACTAAAAAAATATTTTTTTTTCCAAAGTAACTAAAAAAATATTTTTTTTTCCAAAGTAACTAAAAAAATATTTTTTTTTCCAAAGTAACTAAAAAAATATTTTTTTTTCCAAAGTAACAAAAAAAATATTTTTTTTTCCAAAGTAACTAAAAAAATATTTTTTTTCCAAAGTAACTAAAAAAATATTTTTTTTTCCAAAGAAACTAAAAAAATATTTTTTTTTCCAAAGTAACTAAAAAAATATTTTTTTTTCCAAAGTAACTAAAAAAATATTTTTTTTTCCAAAGTAACTAAAAAAATATTTTTTTTTCCAAAGTAACTAAAAAAATATTTTTGTTTCCAAAGTAACTAAAAAAATATTTTTTTTTCCAAAGTAACTAAAAATTTTTTTTTTTTCCAAAGTAACTAAAACAATTTTTTTTTTCCAAAGTAACTAAAAAAATAAAAAAAATTTCCAAAGTAACTAAAAAAATATTTTTTTTTCCAAAGTAACTAAAAAAATATTTTTTTTTCCAAAGTAACTAAAAAAATATATTTTTTTCCAAAGTAACTAAAAAAATATTTTTTTTTCCAAAGTAACTAAAAAAATATTTTTTTTTCCAAAGTAACTAAAAAAATATTTTTTTTCCAAAGTAACTAAAAAAATATTTTTTTTTCCAAAGTAACTAAAAAAATATTTTTTTTTTCCAAAGTAACTAAAAAAAAAAATTTTTTTCCAAAGTAACTAAAAAAATAATTTTTTTTCCAAAGTAACTAAAAAAATATTTTTTTTTCCAAAGTAACTAAAAAAATATTTTTTTTTCCAAAGTAACTAAAAAATATATTTTTTTTTCCAAAGTAACTAAAAAAATATTTTTTTTTCCAAAGTAACTAAAAAAATATTTTTTTTTCCAAAGTAACTAAAAAAATATTTTTTTTTCCAAAGTAACTAAAAAAATATTTTTTTTTCCAAAGAAACTAAAAAAATATTTTTTTTTCCAAAGTAACTAAAAAAATATTTTTTTTCCCAAAGTAACTAAAAAAATATTTTTTTTTCCAAAGTAACTAAAAAAATAATTTTTTTTCCAAAGTAACTAAAAAAATATTTTTTTTTCCAAAGAAACTAAAAAAATATTTTTTTTTCCAAAGTAACTAAAAAAATATTTTTTTTCCCAAAGTAACTAAAAAAATATTTTTTTTCCAAAGAAACTAAAAAAATATTTTTTTTTCCAAAGTAACTAAAAAATATTTTTTTTTCCAAAGTAACTAAAAAAATATTTTTTTTTCCAAAGTAACTAAAAAAATATTTTTTTTCCCAAAGAAACTAAAAAAATATTTTTTTTTCCAAAGTAACTAAAAAAAATATTTTTTTTCCAAAGAAACTAAAAAAATATTTTTTTTTCCAAAGTAACTAAAAAATATTTTTTTTTCCAAAGTAACTAAAAAAATATTTTTTTTTCCAAAGTAACTAAAAAAATATTTTTTTTTCCAAAGTAACTAAAAAAATATTTTTTTTTCCAAAGTAACTAAAAAAATATTTTTTTTTCCAAAGTAACAAAAAAAATATTTTTTTTTCCAAAGTAACTAAAAAAATATTTTTTTTCCAAAGTAACTAAAAAAATATTTTTTTTTCCAAAGAAACTAAAAAAATATTTTTTTTTCCAAAGTAACTAAAAAAATATTTTTTTTTCCAAAGTAACTAAAAAAATATTTTTTTTTCCAAAGTAACTAAAAAAATATTTTTTTTTCCAAAGTAACTAAAAAAATATTTTTGTTTCCAAAGTAACTAAAAAAATATTTTTTTTTCCAAAGTAACTAAAAAAAATTTTTTTTTCCAAAGTAACTAAAACAATTTTTTTTTTCCAAAGTAACTAAAAAAATAATTTTTTTTTCCAAAGTAACTAAAAAAATATTTTTTTTTCCAAAGTAACTAAAAAAATATTTTTTTTTCCAAAGTAACTAAAAAAATATATTTTTTTCCAAAGTAACTAAAAAAATATTTTTTTTTCCAAAGTAACTAAAAAAATATTTTTTTTTCCAAAGTAACTAAAAAAATATTTTTTTTCCAAAGTAACTAAAAAAATATTTTTTTTTCCAAAGTAACTAAAAAAAAATTTTTTTTTTCCAAAGTAACTAAAAAAAAAAATTTTTTTCCAAAGTAACTAAAAAAATAATTTTTTTTCCAAAGTAACTAAAAAAATATTTTTTTTTCCAAAGTAACTAAAAAAATATTTTTTTTTCCAAAGTAACTAAAAAATATATTTTTTTTTCCAAAGTAACTAAAAAAATATTTTTTTTTCCAAAGTAACTAAAAAAATTTTTTTTTTTCCAAAGTAACTAAAAAAATATTTTTTTTTCCAAAGTAACTAAAAAAATATTTTTTTTTCCAAAGAAACTAAAAAAATATTTTTTTTTCCAAAGTAACTAAAAAAATATTTTTTTTTCCAAAGTAACTAAAAAAATATTTTTTTTCCCAAAGTAACTAAAAAAATATTTTTTTTCCCAAAGAAACTAAAAAAATATTTTTTTTTCCAAAGTAACTAAAAAATTATTTTTTTTTCCAAAGAAACTAAAAAAATATTTTTTTTTCCAAAGTAACTAAAAAAATATTTTTTTTTCCAAAGTAACTAAAAAAATATTTTTTTTTTCCAAAGTAACTAAAAAAATATTTTTTTTTCCAAAGTAACTAAAAAAATATATTTTTTTCCAAAGTAACTAAAAAAATATATTTTTTTCCAAAGTAACTAAAAAAATATTTTTTTTTCCAAAGTAACTAAAAAAAATATTTTTTTTTCCAAAGTAACTAAAAAATATATTTTTTTTCCAAAGTAACTAAAAAAATAATTTTTTTTCCAAAGTAACTAAAAAAATATATTTTTTTCCAAAGAAACTAAAAAAATATTTTTTTTCCCAAAGAAACTAAAAAAATATTTTTTTTCCAAAGTAACTAAAAAAATTTTTTTTTTTCCAAAGAAACTAAAAAAATATTTTTTTTTCCAAAGAAACTAAAAAAATATTTTTTTTTTCCAAAGTAACTAAAAAAAAATATTTTTTTCCAAAGTAACTAAAAAATTATTTTTTTTCCCAAAGTAACTAAAAAAATATTTTTTTTTCCAAAGTAACTAAAAAAATATATTTTTTTCCAAAGTAACTAAAAAAATATTTTTTTTTCCAAAGTAACTAAAAAAATATTTTTTTTTCCAAAGTAACTAAAAAAATATTTTTTTTTCCAAAGAAACTAAAAAAATATTTTTTTTTCCAAAGTAACTAAAAAAAATATTTTTTTTCCAAAGTAACTAAAAAAATATTTTTTTTTCCAAAGTAACTAAAAAAATATTTTTTTTTCCAAAGTAACTAAAAAAATATTTTTTTTTTACAAAGTAACTAAAAAAAAATTTTTTTTTCCAAAGTAACTAAAAAAAAAATTTTTTTCCAAAGTAACTAAAAAAATATTTTTTTTCCCAAAGTAACTAAAAAAATATTTTTTTTTCCAAAGTAACTAAAAAAATATTTTTTTTTTACAAAGTAACTAAAAAAAATTTTTTTTTTCCAAAGTAACTAAAAAAATAATTTTTTTTCCAAAGTAACTAAAAAAATATTTTTTTTTCCAAAGTAACTAAAAAAATATTTTTTTTTCCAAAGTAACTAAAAAAATATTTTTTTTTCCAAAGTAACTAAAAAAATATTTTTTTTTTCCAAAGTAACTAAAAAAATATTTTTTTTCCCAAAGAAACTAAAAAAATATTTTTTTTTCCAAAGTAACTAAAAAATATATTTTTTTTCCAAAGTAACTAAAAAAATAATTTTTTTTCCAAAGTAACTAAAAAAATATATTTTTTTCCAAAGAAACTAAAAAAATATTTTTTTTTCCAAAGTAACTAAAAAAATATTTTTTTTCCCAAAGTAACTAAAAAAATATTTTTTTTTCCAAAGTAACTAAAAAAATATTTTATTTCCCAAAGTAACTAAAAAAATATTTTTTTTTTCCAAAGTAACTAAAAAAATATTTTTTTTCCCAAAGAAACTAAAAAAATATTTTTTTTTCCAAAGTAACTAAAAAAAATATTTTTTTTCCAAAGAAACTAAAAAAATATTTTTTTTTCCAAAGTAACTAAAAAATATTTTTTTTTCCAAAGTAACTAAAAAAATATTTTTTTTTCCAAAGTAACTAAAAAAATATTTTTTTTCCCAAAGAAACTAAAAAAATATTTTTTTTTCCAAAGTAACTAAAAAAAATATTTTTTTTCCAAAGAAACTAAAAAAATATTTTTTTTTCCAAAGTAACTAAAAAATTTTTTTTTTTCCAAAGTAACTAAAAAAATATTTTTTTTTCCAAAGTAACTAAAAAAATATTTTTTTTTCCAAAGTAACTAAAAAAATATTTTTTTTCCAAAGTAACTAAAAAAATATTTTTTTTTCCAAAGTAACTAAAAAAATATTTTTTTTTCCAAAGTAACTAAAAAAATATTTTTTTTTCCAAAGTAACTAAAAAAATATTTTTTTTTCCAAAGAAACTAAAAAAATATTTTTTTTTTCCAAAGTAACTAAAAAAATATTTTTTTTTCCAAAGTAACTAAAAAAATATTTTTTTTTCCAAAGTAACTAAAAAAATATTTTTTTTTCCAAAGTAACTAAAAAAATATTTTTGTTTCCAAAGTAACTAAAAAAATATTTTTTTTCCCAAAGTAACTAAAAAAATATTTTTTTTTCCAAAGTAACTAAAAAAATATTTTTTTTCCCAAAGTAACTAAAAAAATATTTTTTTTCCCAAAGAAACTAAAAAAATATTTTTTTTCCAAAGTAACTAAAAAAAATTTTTTTTTTCCAAAGAAACTAAAAAAATATTTTTTTTTCCAAAGTAACTAAAAAAATATTTTTTTTTCCAAAGTAACTAAAAAAAATTTTTTTTTTCCAAAGTAACTAAAAAATATTTTTTTTTCCAAAGTAACTAAAAAAATATATTTTTTTCCAAAGTAACTAAAAAAATATTTTTTTTTCCAAAGTAACTAAAAAAATATTTTTTTTCCCAAAGAAACTAAAAAAATATTTTTTTTTCCAAAGTAACTAAAAAAAATATTTTTTTTCCAAAGAAACTAAAAAAATATTTTTTTTTCCAAAGTAACTAAAAAATATTTTTTTTTCCAAAGTAACTAAAAAAATATTTTTTTTTCCAAAGTAACTAAAAAAATATTTTTTTTTCCAAAGTAACTAAAAAAATATTTTTTTTTCCAAAGTAACTAAAAAAATATTTTTTTTCCCAAAGTAACTAAAAAAATATTTCTTTTTCCAAAGAAACTAAAAAAATATTTTTTTTTCCAAAGTAACTAAAAAAATATTTTTTTTTCCAAAGTAACTAAAAAAATATTTTTTTTCCCAAAGAAACTAAAAAAATATTTTTTTTTTCCAAAGTAACTAAAATTTTTTTTTTTTTTTTCCAAAGAAACTAAAAAAATATTTTTTTTTCCAAAGTAACTAAAAAAAATATTTTTTTTCCAAAGTAACTAAAAAAATAATTTTTTTTCCAAAGTAACTAAAAAAATATTTTTTTTTCCAAAGAAACTAAAAAAATATTTTTTTTTCCAAAGTAACTAAAAAAATATTTTTTTTCCCAAAGTAACTAAAAAAATATTTTTTTTTCCAAAGTAACTAAAAAAATATTTTTTTTCCCAAAGTAACTAAAAAAATATTTTTTTTTTCCAAAGTAACTAAAAAAATATTTTTTTTCCCAAAGAAACTAAAAAAATATTTTTTTTCCAAAGAAACTAAAAAAATATTTTTTTTTCCAAAGTAACTAAAAAAATATTTTTTTTCCCAAAGTAACTAAAAAAATATTTTTTTTTCCAAAGTAACTAAAAAAATAATTTTTTTTCCAAAGTAACTAAAAAAATATTTTTTTTTCCAAAGAAACTAAAAAAATATTTTTTTTTCCAAAGTAACTAAAAAAATATTTTTTTTCCCAAAGTAACTAAAAAAATATTTTTTTTTCCAAAGTAACTAAAAAAATATTTTTTTTCCCAAAGAAACTAAAAAAATATTTTTTTTTCCAAAGTAACTAAAAATTTTTTTTTTTTTTCCAAAGAAACTAAAAAAATATTTTTTTTTCCAAAGTAACTAAAAAATATATTTTTTTTCCAAAGTAACTAAAAAAATAATTTTTTTTCCAAAGTAACTAAAAAAATATTTTTTTTTCCAAAGAAACTAAAAAAATATTTTTTTTTCCAAAGTAACTAAAAAAATATTTTTTTTCCCAAAGAAACTAAAAAAATATTTTTTTTCCAAAGAAACTAAAAAAATATTTTTTTTTCCAAAGTAACTAAAAAAATATTTTTTTTCCCAAAGTAACTAAAAAAATATTTTTTTTTCCAAAGTAACTAAAAAAATAATTTTTTTTCCAAAGTAACTAAAAAAATATTTTTTTTTCCAAAGAAACTAAAAAAATATTTTTTTTTCCAAAGTAACTAAAAAAATATTTTTTTTCCCAAAGTAACTAAAAAAATATTTTTTTTCCAAAGAAACTAAAAAAATATTTTTTTTTCCAAAGTAACTAAAAAATATTTTTTTTTCCAAAGTAACTAAAAAAATATTTTTTTTTCCAAAGTAACTAAAAAAATATTTTTTTTCCCAAAGAAACTAAAAAAATATTTTTTTTTCCAAAGTAACTAAAAAAAATATTTTTTTTCCAAAGAAACTAAAAAATATATATTTTTTTCCAAAGTAACTAAAAAATATTTTTTTTTCCAAAGTAACTAAAAAAATATTTTTTTTTCCAAAGTAACTAAAAAAATATTTTTTTTTCCAAAGTAACTAAAAAAATATTTTTTTTTCCAAAGTAACTAAAAAAATATTTTTTTTTCCAAAGTAACAAAAAAAATATTTTTTTTTCCAAAGTAACTAAAAAAATATTTTTTTTCCAAAGTAACTAAAAAAATATTTTTTTTTCCAAAGAAACTAAAAAAATATTTTTTTTTCCAAAGTAACTAAAAAAATATTTTTTTTTCCAAAGTAACTAAAAAAATATTTTTTTTTCCAAAGTAACTAAAAAAATATTTTTTTTTCCAAAGTAACTAAAAAAATATTTTTGTTTCCAAAGTAACTAAAAAAATATTTTTTTTTCCAAAGTAACTAAAAATTTTTTTTTTTTCCAAAGTAACTAAAACAATTTTTTTTTTTCCAAAGTAACTAAAAAAATATTTTTTTTTCCAAAGTAACTAAAAAAATATTTTTTTTTCCAAAGAAACTAAAAAAATATTTTTTTTTCCAAAGTAACTAAAAAAATATTTTTTTTCCAAAGTAACTAAAAAATATATTTTTTTTCCAAAGTAACTAAAAAAATAATTTTTTTTCCAAAGTAACTAAAAAATATTTTTTTTTCCAAAGAAACTAAAAAAATATTTTTTTTTCCAAAGTAACTAAAAAAATATTTTTTTTCCCAAAGAAACTAAAAAAATATTTTTTTCCAAAGAAACTAAAAAAATATTTTTTTTTCCAAAGTAACTAAAAAAATATTTTTTTTCCCAAAGTAACTAAAAAATATTTTTTTTTCCAAAGTAACTAAAAAAATAATTTTTTTTCCAAAGTAACTAAAAAAATATTTTTTTTTCCAAAGAAACTAAAAAAATATTTTTTTTTCCAAAGTAGTAACTAAAAAAATATTTTTTTTCCCAAAGTAACTAAAAAAATATTTTTTTTCCAAAGAAACTAAAAAAATATTTTTTTTTCCAAAGTAACTAAAAAATATTTTTTTTTCCAAAGTAACTAAAAAAATATTTTTTTTTCCAAAGTAACTAAAAAAATATTTTTTTTCCCAAAGAAACTAAAAAAATATTTTTTTTTCCAAAGTAACTAAAAAAAATATTTTTTTTCCAAAGAAACTAAAAAAATATATTTTTTTCCAAAGTAACTAAAAAATATTTTTTTT
>NW_027635085.1:0-18425 GCF_949748355.1 Melanostigma gelatinosum | reverse complement strand
TAACCAGTAGGGGGGTTTGTTTTCTACCCTCACAGTGTGCTCCGTTGCCTGCCTTTGCGAGAGAAAGGACTAATGCTGGCATGGTACTGTATTAGGCACCCCAGTAGAATAGTGGGTGAGCAGATCGCAAAGATGAATACAAAATACACACCTACACACTCTCAGCTCGTCTCTCTCCTTTGCAAATACACCGAAGCATCAAAATCACAAATCACATGCTTTCTGATTGTTTATGCACAAACAGTGGGTCCCTGATAGAATTGCCCACCGGTCCTGATAGAATTGCCCACCGTGTTTAAATTCACCTGCGCCTAGAAGCGTGTCCCAAACAGAGAGGCGGTTTGGTTCCAGATCAATGAGTCTCTCTCCCACTGAAGACAACAGATAATGCAGTGTAATGAAAGAGCCGCCAAACGAGCTGAATAAATGAATGACATAAAGGAACGTGAGACTGGAATTCAGACGCTTACTTACTGCAGGCAAGAAAACCTGTTTTCCAATTGTCTGTTCTCTACAAATTATTCTGCCTGCATACAAATGACAACCAAAAGTGAAGACGTTTTGAAAATGTGGAGGTTAGTCTTACACCAGCACTCTTTGTTTATTAAGAATATTGTCAAAGAAAATCTGAAATTTGGAATCATTTAGCGAAACACAATGTGATCAAATAAATATCCATTTTTTTCAGTTGATTTGACGTCATTAAATGTATGAAAGTATTTAACCAAATGTTGTATTCAGATCTCAGTCATCTGAACAGACTACTTAAGTGAAAAGGCACGATAAACAAACAAACAAAATAATGTGCAGTAGCAATGTGGAGATTTTTCAAAACTGTGGAATAATAGTTGGAATTTTAAACAGTTTGAATAAAATCTGTTTTGGTGTTTAAATGTGTCAATATGTTTATTTCCACTACTTCAAACGACCTCCATATAGAGTGGTTTGAAGAGGAGAGATTCTGCTCCACAAGCATGCACACGTACTATTTTATACCATTCACATGCATGGGGAAATGAAGGTGATGGGTTTATAAATGCACAACACTGGGGATGCAGTTGATGGTCAAAATATTAAAATAATTCCACCTATTTGGTGATGTGATCCAGATACTTGTGAGCCTGAATGAGACAGGGTCAAATATTTCATTACATATATCACATCAGTCCTGAGATTGTGATTCACCTTTTTAAAAAAGTATGAAAAAGTATGAAATCTTTTCAAAATGATCAAATACTTGTGAAATTAGGGGAATTTTCCTTAATGATTTGCATATTGTATCGATGGACACAAAAATGAATCATTCCCGCTAACATTTAAATCGCACACCTAAAAGCCAAATTGATTTATTGTATGCTACAATGTAGAGAAACATATCTACAAAGATATTACACAAGGACTGTTTTCGTGACTTTGTTCCAGAAGTGCAACAGAGACCATAATGAATGAAAAAAAGAGTTATCTCCTACCCAGCATGTGGTTGGCCACATGGACTTGGATGTCCCATTCACTGTAGAACACCATCTGACATTTGATGCACTGGTAGGTCTTCTTCTGAAAATAAGACCAAAAGGAAAGGGATTATTACAAACAACATGGCAATACAAAACATATTGTGAATCTCAGCATGTTTTAATGAACTTGTCAACCTAATTCAATCCAATACTAAATAACAATACCTCTTCAGTTTGTGAGGGACTGGCTCTGGGCATGGGGGACACCTGTGGGGTCTTGAGCTGCCCGCCGTTGCTGTCCCCAGCCTGTTCCCGATGCACTGTCTGGACATGGTTTTGCAACTCTGCCTCAGACTCAAACTTGACATTACAGCTGGTGCATCGTGTCTTGGCAGCAGATAATGAGGATGTAGAAGAGGATGAAGATGATGAAGAGACAGTTTTGCCTTTCCCGTCTCCAGGGCTGAGCCTCTCCGCCTGGATCCATGCGGCTGTAGCTGTTGCTGGGGTGGTGGCTCCACCATGCTGCTGCTGTTGCCTTCCTCCGTTCATCGTTGGACTGGAGCTCTTGGAGCCAGCTGCTGTTACGCAGTATGCACAGAGTCCGTAAGGCAGTCCGTTGATGTCCAGCTTCACCAGGTCTAGCTTGGACCGGAAATCCTTCAGGCAAGAGGCGCACTTGAAAGGTTTTTGGATATGGTGTTGCTGCTGGTGATGAGAGATGATATTGCTGCGGCCCACGGGTTGGTGGTTGCCGGACATAGTGCCTGTCTTTTGCATGTGGAAGGTACCATGGATCTTGAGCTCCAATGTAGAGGTAACTGTCTGCATGCACACCACACAGCGGAAACCTGTCAGGGAGTTCCTCAGGTCAGGGTGCATCTGGCAATGCTCCAGGAAGTCGTCCTCACTATGCAGTGGCATTTTACAAATGCGGCAGCTGCCAGTGTCCAGACTCTTACTGTGGGTGACCTTGTGCTCAGTAAGGGTGAGCAAGGAAGGGAACCTCTCCCCACAGATGGGGCACATATAGTGTTTGACAGGCCCAAGGTGGGTCTGCATATGTTCCCTCAGCCCAGGCTCAGAGAAGAAGGTGCGGGAGCAGACATTGCACTTGTGGGTGCCCTTTATCATGTCAGCTTTCCTTTTCATCAAGGCGCTCTCACCAGGCCGTATATTGTGGTCCCTAAACTGGTGGTTAGTGAGGAGTGAATCCATGGTGTAAGATGCCCCACAGATGTCGCACCCAAACAAGGGATCTGCAGTGTCCACCTCTTCCTCACTTCCATCATGGTTGTTATGCGGCTCCACCACGGATCCTACTGCTACCACTGAACCATGGCTGTTGGTTAGGAGACCATGTAGCTCAGCATCTTCTTTAGGCTGGCCATCCACACCACTTCCAGTAGAACCATTAGCACCACAGTTCTGTGCCTTTCCCTCAAACACACAGTGTTTCTCCCTCAAATGCTTCTCCAAAAGGACAATGGCATGGAAGGCCTTACTGCAGAAGCGGCAGTTAAACTTCTTGCTGTGGGTCGTGATGTGGCACTGCAGCTCCACCTCTGTGCCGAAGGACTCCCCACAAAAAATACAGCGGTGGGCACGGCCCTGGTTTTCCAGATGGCTGTGTTTGACATGTAGCTGTAGATCAGTCTCATGCCTGAAGTCCCAGTTGCAGGAGGTGCAGCGATACACCTTTTTCTCATTGCTGTGCTTTACGGCCAGGTGGAGCTGAGTAGACACCTTTGAGTCAAACACCTCCTGGCACAAAGTGCAACGAAAGAACACAAAGGTGTGCATGTCGAGTAGGTGCTTCTGTAGGTCGTCCACTGAAGTGAACTGCTTGTCACAGCTCTCACAGATGTAATACGTGGAGGTAATAGTGAAGTGAATCGTCACATGCTTCAACAGGGACTCCTGGTTGGGGAACTCTTTGTTGCACTGTGGGCAGGTGAGTTGAGGCTGCATGCCATCCAGATGAGTTTTTAGGTGTGTCTGGAAAAGGTCTAGACTGGTATACTTGGCTCCACACTGGTTACATATGAACTCACCGGTAGAACGTGAGGCTGAGCCTCCTGGTTTAAGCATGGTTTGTTCCACACATATTGGTGAAGAGGGGCTGAGAGTGTGCAGGGATTTCTTTCCATTGTTGATGTAGTTCAGTGCCAGTGGAATGTTCTTGTGATTCTCCTTGATGTGCTTGTTGAGCTTCAGAACACTGTTGAATATTGGGGAATTGGTGCAGTACGAACAGGAGTACACCTCTACTATAGACTCCTTGGGAGTTACAGCCAGGGGGGAGTCAAAGCGCAGGCTTCCCCCATCACAGTGAGTCTGACGAACATGCTCCTCCAAGGTAGTCTCTGTCAAGAACCCCATGAAGCATTGGGGGCAGAAGAAGGCATTGCTCTCCTTTGCCACAGGACTGGGAAAGCCATGGGAGCAGCGAATGTGTTCCTGTAAGCCGTTGAGGTCATTCGTTACCTCAGGGCAGAAGTTACACTGAAGGAGGGCATCAGGCAAGCTGGCTAACAGTGCAGCATGGTCTTCTGCATTGTGGACCTGCTTAAGATGTTCATTTAGATTTAGTAAAGAGGGCAGAACCTCCAAACAAAACTGACAAGTATGAGCCTGCTCTGGCTTGTCCAGATGCATGGTTCGCAGGTGAATTTGAAGCACAGCCAAACTGGAGAACACATGCTTGTTGCAGTATATGCAACTGTAGGAGACTTTAGGCTGTTTGGAGGAACGTCTTCCCATATCCAATGTGTTTTGAGCCGCCCTTTTTCTCCTCCCCCTTGTCTTGGGCACAGGTGGCGCCGTCTCCACCATTGTGGAGCTGTCGACAGAGAGGTTGGAGTCAGGAGTGGTGCTAGAGACAGAGGTGTAGCCCACGGTCAGCAAAGAAGGGCTGTTGCTATGGTTACTAGATTCGGGGAGCTGGTGGATGTCCATGTGAGCATAGAGGTCCTCGACAGACAGAAAGTGCTCAGAGCAGATAGCACAGGAGTGGCCCTTCCTGTCTCGGCTGTGGGCCTGGTCAATGTGGGTCAGCAGGGTTCCCTCATCACTGAAGGGCTCATGGCAGTAAATGCACTGCAGGGTGGCACCCAGGCCTCCATCCTCTGATGGAGAGCATTCAGGGTGGCACTCCGCGATGTGCCTCTGGAGCTCCTCGGGGACATCGAAGCCCTCCTCACAACGGCTGCATTTGCGAGTTTCTTTCAGCTTCCATTCATCAGCTCTCGAAAGGCTTGAGCTGCTGCCGTCTTTGCCCCTTTCGTGTACTTGCATGTGGCCGTGAAGAGAGCTGGAGGAAAGGAAGCCTCGGCGGCACACAGGGCACTTGTGGGGTTTGTTAGAGGCGTGAGTTTTCATGTGGATTTTGAGGTGATCACTACGGGAAAAGGCAGAGTCACACTCTCCACAGTGGTACTTCTTATCACCGGTGTGTAGCTTCACGTGCCGATCTCGACTGCGCTTGTGCTTAAACAAGCGACTGCAAAAGGTACAGTTGAAAGGGAGTTTATCCCCGTGGCTCTGTTCGTGGCGCTTGAGGAAGCTTAAGCGGCTGAAGGACTTGTCACAGAACTGGCATGGGTATGGCAGGCCAGGGCCCCCTTCGTCCTCGCCAAAATCGTAGTCCTCGCAGTGTCCTGGAGAAGTCTGATCCTTACTGGAAGGAGAAGATGCTGGCCAAGAACACGATGGGTCATCCTCGAGATCACCACCGTCTGGATAGAAAGACAGAAAGAGGGAAGAAGAGAGAAAAGAGGGTATCGGGGGTATTTCAGAGGGAAAAAGATGGAGAGAGAAGGAAAGAGAGTAAGAGAGGTGTTTTGTAAGACTGTATTAGCAAGTCATTTGTCTCACTCTTTTGAATAGAAAAGGTCTGCTGCCATGCTGTTATTTGTCATTGTAATAATATGGTTGTGGTGTATGAATTTAGAATTCTTTGCAACTTAGACAATCTTTTCTTCAGCGGAAACAATACCTCTCCATAGATGTTATCGAAAATGTTACACTTAAATATGCAATTTAAAGTATAATTAGAGAAGAGAATAAGTGGAAATACTTTTACCAATTAACCTTGTATGTGGCCATGTAATGGCTTAGCCCACTGTGACTCAAAACCCAATCTCTCTGACATTTAAAGCCAACACAGGACAATGGGTGTACTTTAGGATGTAAACCCGGCATGAGGTAAATTAGAACATTTCTATTATTCTCTGAACAATTACTAGAATATTTTTAAAACACAAGAGCCCTTGAAATGACCTTATGACAAGAGGGGGGGAAAAAGCAGGGAAAAGGCAGTTCTCAAGAGTGAAAGAAAAGATTAAATGTGCAATTTAGACCACAGTTATGCATAGCCTTTAGGAAGCCTCCGCTGCAAAACAGATGATTTTCATGAAACATGGGTCTTTCAGAACATCAGTCAATAGATATCAGATTAAAGAATATGCATTATTATCATATTTGTCTGTGGGGTCTGCGCTAAGCCGTGAGGCAACGGATACAGGATGGATGAATGTGCCATGTGCTGATGCAGAGGGGGGCAAGGAGGGGACAGGGAAACGGATATAGGGGAAGACAACCGAGTGGCCAACTATCTCACTCAAGGACAAGCAGGTGCAGAGAATGACCAGGGAACACCAGACAACTGACAATGCAGCCCCCATTTGTTTTACAAACACTTTAATGTGTCCCTTTACAAATCGCTTCTATGCCAACATTCCATTCCCCTGGTTCACTGTACAGCGATATGAATGGAAAACACGGGACACCACTTTCCACAAGTTCAAAAGGTTACAGACCACTTGTTCCTGCTGCCGAATTCTAAGTGCTGTGAACTTCCTTACCTAAATAAAACAAAGTAATCCCAAACCCTTCAGAAAAAAAAACAACTGTGTCAAAAGGCCAAAACTTGGAATGGGAAAAACAAGAGGAAACTGCAAAGATTTATGAGTGGGGCGAAGGAAAAGCACAAGCTCTTTCCAGGATCCAACCTCTGTTCTCTCCTTCAGCTGACACATCTTAGTCTCTCTCTCTCTCTCCCCTTACTGTTGTTTTTGTTGGGCGATCTGCCCTTTGTCAGGATATCATGCCCTCTTTGCACACTTACCCCCATCAGGGCCTATCTTCAGGAAACAGATGGGGTCGGAGGCCATTCCCTTGCCCCTCCAAACTGCTGAAAGCAGCACATTGAGAGCCCACCTCCACATCGTGGCCCTCCCGGAAACCTCCCACCCCTGGCAAGGCGCCCACTCTGCACACACATCTCACTCAAGGAGCGAACCTTGCCTGATTTACTTGCTTTCTCTCAAACATGTCTCAGTGTTTTCTCTCTCTCTCTCTGGTGTGAGGGAGGATGGGTGACTCAGTGCTATGCCCTCCTCCACAGAGGGGGCGGATCTGCCCTCACTCATACTGCCTCCCAGGGTATAGGAGGAGAAGACAGTGCAAGAAGAATGACCCCAGCCGATGCCTTACAGTCAAACATATTGGCTTGGAGACAATAGCATAAAACAAACAAATAAATGGGGCCGTATACAAGGCTAAATTAAATTCTACCGTCTTAAATGAGGATGTCTTTGCCTTAAGACATTACTAAGCTGTCAGGACAACCTCCTTGCATTTTTCTTTTGTTTGTTTACTGGATGTAGATTATTTATTTAGTGCCTTAGCTTCAATAACACATACATACATAAAGCCGTATCTGTAGGGGACATGTGGGAGTCGAAAAACATTGCTTGAGTTCAACTATCAGCGAACATGCTTAGATGGGCAAATGGCTATGTTGATATTAGCTTTTTTGAAATATTACAGAGGCTGCTGTATACTAAAATAACACCATCAAATTTATATTACAGAGTAATGATGTAATCAATTGGTCTCTAAGTTACACCTATTAATACTATTCAAGGTGTCATGCTTTTGTCAGTTCCAATACCGATACCATAGCCTTTGGGTGCCGATCGGATACCAGTGTTTAATTAATAAGCTGAATGCCTTAATGTGTGGATGTGACTGGGATCGTTCTTTTATGTGTAAGGCACAACATCAGGCATGACGTAAACATGGCTTTCCTTTGTAAAACTGAATGTAACAAGTAAACACAGATATAAATTGAAATAATTTGTGATTTAATATTTATACCATATTTTGTCCACCAGCAACTTGATGGAAAATATTAAAAATAAACTGAAATTATGATTATGAGTGTTAATCATTTTGTCCTATACTGTTACGGCCATCAAAATACTCTACAATCTACTTTAGAGCATTCGAAGCTGAAACTGTACATTTTGAGTGCAAATGACCTTCATAGTGAGACTTACTATAGTTTTACACTTTCTCACACACACAGACACACACACGCACTCAGTGACATACACACAGAAAGCAAGGGTGCACACACTGCACACTCACTCACAGTAGCAAACTATGTGCAGACATACATGTACACATAGAATACACAGATACAAGCGCAATGGCCGAAACAAGTGTGTGAACAACTGTAGATGAAAGAGCAATCTTCCTCAGGAGACCCCAAGAGGAAACAGAGAGAGAGAGAGAGACTTGTTTTCTTCCCCTTCTTCACCCAGACAAGAAATGCTCAGGCCTCAGCAGCAGCCTGAGTAAATAAAAGAGCGGGCCTTACTTCCCTGTCTCTCGGGCCGGGGGCCTGTGCACGCCAGCACTCTCTGTGCTGCTGCCAAAGGGGATGCTGGGGCCTGAAAAACTACACCCTGCAGCTGAAGGGCTGTCTTTGTTGGTCTGCCAAGGCCTTCCTGAGCATCCTCCAGCCAACAGCCTGTCACGTCCTGGGAGGAAGACCTCCATCTTAAGGCCTGTCCTTCTCTGGGAGTTCTGTCCCTACCCCCCCTCCCCTCCCTCTTGCTCTTTTTAAATGCCTCCTATATGGAACAAAACAACCTCATTTGGAGAGCTCCTATAGGGGATGGCAAAAAAATGTGCCATAGCCATATTTACGAGTAAGATATAAATCCAGCCTCAAGCTGCAGTACACGAAAACTTTTTAAGAATAAAATAAAAAAATGTTGCCTGACAATTTCAATGTATCAAGGAATGGTACAGTAAATAAAGACATTTGAAACGGCTCTATACAAATGAGTGTTTTTCTTTAACTGCAAATGTAACCACTAAAAATCCCCCCTTCACACGCAGGTCTCAGTTTCCTCTCAGCCAGTCTGAACTACTCTTTGTGCACCACTTCCCCTATGTTCATTTATAGCACCGTTTCCCAGAGTAAATACTCCTGTTCAAATAAGATCGTTAATGCTGGGAACAGGCCATTCCTGTGCACGGCGGCACAGCTTTCAAAACCCCCGAAGAATGTTTTGATTTATGCAATTAATGTATTTGAGAATTAGCAAGATATATGAATATATTTTTTGTGAGAGTAAGTCATTAATTTTCCTGATGACATTGTTTCCCTTTGGACTATAATACATATGGCGGAAAATACTGTCTCTAAATTTTAAATGCTAAATAATATGATTAATTTGAAAAGAATGATTACAATTAAATTATTTGCATACAAAAATAATTAATTATCTCGTTAGATGTTTTTATTTATTTCATTCACCTTTATTTAGCCAGGATAATCCCATTGAGATTTTGAATCTCATTCTCAAGGGGGTCCTTGACAAAAACGTGTTAGCGCTGAAGTTCGGATGTTTGGTTTTACATTTGGTGGAGAAAATCCTCAATCTGTTCAAATAATTTTGACAGAAAAGACCATTACAAATCTATATGCAGTGCTCAGCAAAGTCATTCTGCTCCTCTCAAACCCAGACACGCCTGTCTTGTCGTTTTGAAATGTTGCGATTTCTTTCCAAAACCGCCTGCGCTACACATTGATGTATTTTCAGAATTTTCATCGTAGCTGATTAGGTGGAAAACTATAGATTCCTAAGATGTTCTGTGAAGTTATTGTTTCACTTGGATGAAAATAACAATGACTGTCCCTAGACGCCCTGTCTTTGTCTGTATTGTGAAGCGCTTTGTAACCCATTAAGTACAATCATAACATCAGTGAATAAAGTTTGGTTACATGATTACTGATCTACTTACTTTTTTTTTCATCAGAGAATTTAACATTTGTTAGCAGGTCTTGCCTCAAATCCACTCGGGAAGAGGCATTTGTGATTTTATTGTTTTTTAACCCAGTACACCCTCCTAAAACCTTTCAGGGACCATGGTTTGGGAATAACCTACTGCTGGCGGCCGGACCTTCGTGTCTGAGGTCTTGGAAGCAGTTCAAGATGGCTTATCACCGCCTGACAGCAACAGAGTACACCTCTCCTATTTAGGAAGCCAAACTCTTATCCAGGTCCAGGACCTTATCTTATCAGAAAAGTGTTTTTCCGCTATCACTCATCTGCCACTTCCATTGCAAGCCATACTTTGTTCAAAAGCCATTCTAGTGAAGCAAAGCATGGCCATGTTTTCAGCCGCCAAACCGTATCTTCCCGTGTGTTGTTCCAGAGATCTGTACGTAGTGGTTGTCATAAGAGATGTGTTTGTGTGAGTGTATTTGTGGCACGTTGGGGATTGGGGATTCAATGAATAAACAAAAAGCTGACAACTTGTCTGATGTAACACCATGACCCCACTTCATATTCAGAGAGAGAATTTTTTTTACAGTTACTGGGAAAAGTAGTGAGCCTCTCCCGCGAGACAATGCATGTGTCATCTCTACGCATTTCCTGTTCTGATGCCCAAATAGCAATGTGTGTCTGAACAACACACTATCATGTACGGCCTTGTCTGTGACACAACCACTTAAGATCTAATAGAGGAGGTGGTGAGAGATTTCTTTTTTTTTTTTTTACATCAGCTAAGCCTCCAATCTTCCTGACTGAGAGAGAGAGAGACGGGTGGTCGATTCTTTTTTTTGGGACTAATTCCAGTCAGGTGAACACAATCACTCTGTTGACTCAGGGCCGAGAGCTCAGAGGACACAGAGCTGTTGGAAGAGGCCCAGGGCTGCGCTTTACTCACAGTAGTCCTGTTTTAAGACATCAAATCCAGTCAAAATGAAACACTGAGAAGTCCCAGTAGCTGTCAACGAAAGTGCCAGGTGGCTAGACGTGGCTTTTTGCCCCATGCAGCTGATCAACACACACATACGCACAAGTAGAGGTATTTAAAATGTGCAGCTATTGACTATTAGACAGTCAACCTCAGATATAGTATCGTCTATGCGTGTGTGCGGTGTGTATGCTTGGCCTGTCTCCCTCTTTTCCTCTTTTTTTCCTTCTTAGCAAACACAATATGTTTTTTTACACATCACTGAGAAATGTCAGGTCCCCCCCCCCCCCGCTTGCTACAGATCAATCAAATCCACTATGCTACAGGATGAGAAGGTGGGGTTGTGTGAGACGACTGCGAGGAGCAGCGAACAAGGATGCTATCTTTTACCGAACAGGGTGGAAAAACACGAGATGAAATGAGGATTCACTTCCTGGGGTTTCATCAGTGCCGTAGCGGCTCTGGTCTAACATCATGTACACAACGCAATTTACACACGCAATGTACACACACACACACACACTCTCTCTCTGAGGAGAAATGCATGCCCGTCCCCAAAAGACAGCAGTCAATGGGGATTTTCTTTTCACACAGGGCCTGACACAAAGAGCTGGAACATCAAGCGCTGTCCTGACTCTGTGGTCTGGGCGTCCATTATTCTGGGCCCTCGTGGCTCCGTCTCTCAACCATGGGGAAGCGGCAAACTGTCAACTACTTTGTCCACATTACCCACGTCCCCCAGCTCAGACAGGAGCACTTGGTCACTGTCCCAGAAATCACAGCGCCCCAGTGGCGTCCCAGGAAAGTTAGACAAATGGAAGGCCAGAGGAGGAAAAGTAGGGCGGCCAGTCATCCTTTACTATCGGCTTTTTTTCTCTCTTTCCTTGATAGTGAGACACGGTGAAAAGTGCAATTCCTTTCCTTATCGCAGAGATGTGTCCCTTCTACACCGATGTCTCTCCAACAACATGGACGAACCGAAATCAATACTAATGATGACAATCAATAATAATGTTTCTTGAGGTAATGCCTCTGAAATGACAGATGATGTTTGTGCTCCGCTTCAATTGTTTTCCCGTGAAAATCTGCATTAAGTAACAATCCATAACCGCAGTGTTTGAACTCTGAAAGCACGCCAGAGAAGACGTACTGCCGGGTCACATATCCTCCAGAATAACTGCATACTATAACAGTGAGGTCACGGAGGTCAGCAGCACACTTGAGCACAACATGAATGCCAGATAACCTTTAAAGATGCTGTTAGTAGTATTTGACTGCTTTAGAAATACTAGTGCAGTGCCTGTGAATGGAACAAGCCAAAATGGTTTTCCTGCATTCTCAATAACCGCTCATACAAACAACTTCACTACCTTGTTGCCATCCGCCATGAAGCCAGACTTCACCCTGGACACTGCGCTTTGTTTGGTCGTCAGTGATGCTGATAGGATGGTAAATGAACAGTTTGCTTGTAATGTCATCGAGCATCCATGTAGCGTTAGCAGGCTGTTTCCACCTTACAGTAGCAAAACTAATACTACAACTTCTACTTCTTCTTCTGCACAAAAGTTTGCCTTTAGGGCTTTCTGCCAGAAAGCGCCTTCGGTTTAGGCAACACCTACTTGGTTAGGTTAAGGAAAAGATCATGGTTTGGCAGACAGCCCTGAAGGCAAAATTCTGCCATATCTTCTTTTTTATTCAAATATTGTTTCTTCTTCTTCAGAGTTAATTTGGCGGTTTACAAACCAACTTAAAGGTGTATTACCGTCACCTACTGGACTGGAGCATGGAGCGGTAGATTGCACTGTTTGTCTGTTTATTAAGTATATTCAGATTGAACATGTTCAAATTGTTCCAAATTTGACACTGCAGGCCCTTGGGTCCCCAGCAAATACACCCGCCAAGTGTGAAGTAGATCGAATGAGCGATTCTCGAGTTATGCAAACATAGCCCACAGACAGCAGAGATTCCTTGCTTTATAGATTATCAACATTTCATTTAGACGTAGGCTGAGCATAAAAAATGTTAATTCATTCAACTTGTGCAGAGGTTGTCTTTCATCATTCAGTTTGTCACTGCTTGCTGCGTGTTTCTTTTGTAGAGAAACAAATGTTAAATCAGGGCAGAGCAAAGTAACTGTTAACAAGAAACTAATTTGCCGAAAGTGCTTCATTTTGCTGCTTTCAAAATCAAATCTTTTTTTCAAAAGAGAAAAAGACAGAAAAGAAAAAGGGAGACATTTAATAACACAATTATTCAAGAAAGGTGACTTTGGGGTTGATAATAGGTTCCTATTCAGAGTGCAGTGGGTGGGCTTGAGGGCTAATGTTGATGTCTTGTTTCATTTGAGTTTGACTTGAATTGAAGCGGCGTTTGAAATATTAAAAGGGATTCACACTGGAACAACAATACACTTCACAGCATGCATGTTATTATCCCTGTGATGCTTGATATTGTGTTTTTTACATTTCAAATAAATATATTATATATATATATATATATATATATATATATATATATATATTAACCGACTATCACTGTGGCACATCTTGGTGAAGTGGAATAACTTAAATGGTCAGTATGCTAAACAGTATTTACACATTTAAAACAGACAGCCGTTCTAAGCTTTGGCAACGAGCAATAACGCCCAAAGCTATGACGCAATGCAAGATGGTCAGAGGATGTGCTGCGGATGTAGGTGGAGCAGTTTGTGTGTTGGAGAGCGGTGGTGTCATCTCCTGTGGAACGGAGCTGCGGGTGGTGCGGAGAGGAAGGACAGTTGACTACTTCAGGTAGGCTAAAGCACAAACAGGAAGGAGGCTGTTCCCCAGGTCTTGGCTGGACCAGCAGCCACAGTGAGCCTCCCAGGGGGAGAAAGGAGGATGGCAATCTGTCCCCCCAGCATGCCCCTTCACCGCCTGCCTCACTGCACTGGCTCTAAGGGAGTGCTGGGCCAGGCGGGACTGGGCTGGGCTGGGCTTCAACCAGCAGGGGAGCCTCTCTGTGCATATGTGTGTGTGTGTGTTGCTCCCTCAACACTGCGGCAGACCAGGCGCAGGACCCAGTGGACAGTCAGTCAGTCAGCCAGCCAGTCAGCCAGCGTGAGGGATGCTGCAGCACTGTGCTACGACCCGATTCATATTTCCTCACTGCGCAAGAGTTTACTTGGACGCTCTTTTATTTCCCCCCCCCCCACTCTTAGTTACCCACGGAAAATATGATTTATGTCATCAGCTTGGAGAAGAAGGAAAAAATGTGTTGTGCGTACAGAAATATGCTGAGTTACTGTATGGTTGCTTCATTAAAATAGGGTTTGCTCGGCAAGTTTCAAGAGGCGCTATCCATTACTTAAAACCACGCACAGCACACACTGAATTCGGAAAATAGGGTCTAATTCTTTTTAATCAAACCACCTCATAGTGACCCATAAAACTTCAGCTATCCTACGAACAATTATTTCACTTTTTGAGGAGTAACTTCATAAACTTGGGTCTACGTTTTAGTACAAAAAGGGCACTCAGTCTGCCAAATGCCCATAAACAAAGTCTTACATCAACACCAGCTTTGTTTTCTTGCAGAGGACGGCGAATATCACATGCATATGGACGAGCAACCTGAGATGCATGTGCTAGCTTTAGCATTCATCAGAAAAGCCTGACCCTGCCTCTTGATCCACGACATTTGGTTCCCCTGATTAATACACTGTGGCTCCATTTGATATCTCCTCAACGCCATCCCAGCTTGTCAGTGGTAAAACAACTGGAGACAGGAGGGAGAAGAAAACACGCATCTTGGCGAGGAGAGCGGGAGGGGAAGAAAAACAAGCATCAACTCAAGCAAGACGATGTATTTTCATGCACCCCTGTCTTAAATGTCAAGATTTCTTAACCCTCGGTGGCTGCAGCGCTGACACCTCTCCAAGGTTCAACAGAAACCGCATTCATTAATAATTAGCTTAGCTGTGAGAACAGGGAGTGAGACCGAGAACGAAAGAGCCAGCGAGACGGCTAAAATTTAAACTTCTGTTCTTTCCCGAGAGAATCGAATTTCACCACAAGTTTTTTTTTTTTCCCCCCCATTCTTCTTCATTTCTTGTTTTCCTGGTTTGTTGGCCCGAGTCCCGCAGGCGGCCCACACGAACGAGCGATGCAGACGTCGCATCAGCCTCACTACTCCCTCCTCTCCTTAATCATGGCTCTAATACCCTCCAGATGAATAAACATCTTCATCCCCTCTCCGTTAAAGCCAGAAGGCTCCTCCGCTCTCGAATCCAAGAAAAGGGGAAAGAAAGAAATGGAGAGTTGAAGAAGGAGCACGGGAAAAAAGGGATGACAGATGGAAGGGTGGATCAATGTCGAAATGAACCAACAGCAAAGTAACAAAGCCACGGCAAGATTTCCTGGTGCTTCCCACATTTCCTCTGATCTATTTCCCCCTTGACACAATTATCACAGTCCTCCTAATTATTTTTTTCTAATGGCAGGCGGTGTTTTTTTTACGATCACGTTTGTAAAGGCGGAGGTTTTGCGAGCTGTTGTGCAACCTTGTCGCCTCAGACGGTGTCCACAGACTGCACAGGAAGGGGGATGGGGGGGGGGGGGGGGTCTCTGGAGAATGGGCCAGGCCCCAGACCAGCACTTCCCCGGCCCAGGACCTGTGCCAGAATACTCATGACATGTGTGTACAGTATGTGAGCACAAATGGCAGACAGATTTAGGAGTTTGCTTTGTTTCCCCTTCTATTGTTTTCTGCTGGTATCCAGGCAGCTCATCATATTATCTTAAAGCTACTAAGCATGATGAAAACACACGCACTCACACTTGACACGTATGAGGCGGCTCCTTCGTTGCCATCACAGTCATCTTCATTAGCAGAACAGGGCTGGAATGTGAGGCCTGAATACAACCAGACAAATGACTACGGGGCATTTTACTTATTCATTCATCACTTCACATTGATTTATTCCTCTTTATCTATTTATCAGCTACAAAGAAAAACTTTCGCCCCCACCGATTGTTTTGGATGCTGAAGTATTTAGAGGAAAACTTTCAGGGTCAATGTAGAAAAATCCCTAAAAGAGATAATTTATGTTCATCTTACCCTCGAATACCTTCTCTCACTCCAACACCCCAATGGGCACCATTCCTTTCCCTACATGCATAGGCCCAGCACTCCCTGGCTCGGTTACCATTTACTTAGTTGCACGCCACCACCTGTGAGGCTATTTACGTCTCTCTCTGGAGAGGAGCTGCCAACCAACACCCCCATGTGAATTATCATCCATTCAATACAAGGAAAAGACCTCAGATGCTCAGTATGACTTTAGATTTGGACTCTGCTTGTATGATATCAAAGGGGCTGTATACAGTACAAGACTGGGGACGATTCAATTGCCTTTCAACTGCTCGCAAAATGGCGACCGCTGAGCTGGCTGGCTTGCAACGCCAACAATGCAAACTACGGCAAAAGTGCCGACAGAGCAAACGGTGTTGAACTGAGGGGGAACCGGAGGGCGGGCACTTTGCTTCCGCGACGACAACGTTCTGAGCTGTAACCGCCATATAACCAGTGGGGCACGCTCACGTGCACGGACATGAACTAACAGGCCTGCATGGCCGGCCTGGCTGTGTAAACATAGCCAGGAAGCGCCAGATAACAACACACACGAATAGCAAGTAGTTGTTTGCTGCTATGTCAATGCTCCGAATATTGAATTGAGCAATTTTCTGTGAATAAATCAAACATTAGACGCGAGTCATGCGTTAATAATAAAAATAGAAGAGATTGCGGCATATTAAATATTCAGGTTTTTTTGTGTGCTTTTTGTGGATACTGTGACCTTTCGCATAAAGCTCTCCTGCAGAAATAAGGAGTTGTCCTTCTTATATGCGGTAATCTTGCATCTATCTGAATATGCAGCTCCCTGTGATGAGCCCATTTCAAGGATCATCATTCCAGAGAGTGAATGTAATAGTCCCCCAATATCAGTTATCACTGACAGCAACATCCATATCAGCTAATTACTTTTCACTGGGCTCGTCGACGAGAGGACACCAGCCTTTATCTGTATATGAAAGGAGAAGCCATTACTATTATACTATTACTGTGAAAGGGCCCGTGTTACTCTACCACCAATATAGAAAGGCCATACAGCGGGGCGGTAATAAAACCTGCGTCGCCTCCAGTGGCCCTCTAACGAGACTATTTTAAATATTAAGAGAATATTACCAATAAGGTGACCTTTAATTACATTCGGCATGCAAATAAGTTGACGAGTCAGGAAGAGAGTGCAGAGAAATAGTTTGGAGTCCTGATGACACACGCGTAACACAAAGAGCCCGACTCGCCTGGAAACGGGATCCGTGCTGCTTTTTTCTTTAAGCAGCATATATCCAGCACAAACAGAGGAGGCCAATAGGTCAGAGCAGTGCTTTCTCCCTGCCTTAATTTGTATTTTCCTTCGCGTTCTCGGGTTAGTGAGGTGACTGTCGTCTCTGCGGCTGTTCATTGTCTGAGGGAGGAGTTGAAGTTGGGGAATATAATCCCACGCACTGTGCCTACAGCAAGGAGGAAGTATGGGCACAGAGGTGGTGCACGACCCCCTCTGGGTAATTTGTAAAACATGAGCCACAGCACCCAAGTGCCGTGCTGATGCTCGGGTCAGGTGACTCAGTCACAGGTGCACCATGGGAGGATCTCTAGCGAGGAGGCACACCTCCCACAACAGATCAAGGTGGGCAACACAATGTTTTCTGAACATGGACGTCTCTCGGAAGTTGCCTCGGTCTTTATTTTTAAAAATGTGTCGAACGCTGGAAATGCAGCAGAGGTGGTAGCTAGATTGTTCCTCGTATTTTTCTGCGGTTTATTTAACTTGAATCTGTAACTGAAGGTGAAATGCTGTTGGATCAATAGATCTCTGAGAGGCATTTAGGAACATAACGGCGCAACATATTACGCATGCCCGAGCCCACACATGTCGCTTTAAGAAGAAGTCTTGATGAGGCTGCGGCGGACACAACGTACCGCATGCACTCTGCTTTGCTAGGCCTCAGATAACCTTTATCCTACAGGGTTTAATTAATGTCAGCCAGTCTACTCTGCCTTTCAGAAGGAAACAACTTATTTCTCTGCCCTCATGGAGCTCAAATCCCTCTGTTTCACTGGTGGGGCCGGCTGCCTTGTTTATCCCAACTACAGGTACTGCTCCCTATTAAGGCCAGCACTTGTTACAGGGAAAAGGTTGAATTATTTGCCAGTAGAGCGGGAGGAAGAGAGCGGGAGAGAGAGAGAGATGCGCTTCATACATGAGATGTTTTATTTTTGATGTTATGGACAAGATTAATGATCATGGACATAAATACAGGTGCTGATTACTATGGAAAAGGGCATCCTTGCATACAATGGGTGTAAAATAAGGCCATACTGGGATGAGTAAATTGCCCTCAAAACATTATGCATTAAATCTCTTTGTTGATGAACGCCATGTGCTTAAAAAAAAGACGGTAGAGTTTTATACATTTGGTCATGTGTGAATAGATGAATGCGTCTTGGTAAATAGATACCAAGGGTGCTCGTGCGCACTCTCCACCCAGAGCAAACTGTCTGCATTCTATCTGCATCTCTGCCTCTCTGCACAATACAACAAAACATACAGAAAACAAAAGGGAGCACAGAGGGGGAGAACGGAGAGACAGACCAAACAATAAACTCAACCACAAGAGACAGAGTTTGACTGTGTGTGTGCGCGCGTGTGTCGAAGAGGGAGACAGAAAGGGAGAGGAGGACGAGGGAGATGAAGACAAATGCAGAAAGGGAGAGAGACAGAGGGCGGCAGAGAAAAACGAAAGACAGAGGGAGAAATCAAATTTGCAAGAACATAACAAAAAGCTGTATCTCCGCTGTATCTCC
>NW_027635086.1:0-70948 GCF_949748355.1 Melanostigma gelatinosum | reverse complement strand
ACCCTAACCCTAACCCTAACCCTAACCCTAACCCTAACCCTAACCCTAACCCTAACCCTAACCCTAACCCTAACCCTAACCCTAACCCTAACCCTAACCCTAACCCTAACCCTAACCCTAACCCTAACCCTAACCCTAACCCTAACCCTAACCCTAACCCTAACCCTAACCCTAACCCTAACCCTAACCCTAACCCTAACCCTAACCCTAACCCTAACCCTAACCCTAACCCTAACCCTAACCCTAACCCTAACCCTAACCCTAACCCTAACCCTAACCCTAACCCTAACCCTAACCCTAACCCTAACCCTAACCCTAACCCTAACCCTAACCCTAACCCTAACCCTAACCCTAACCCTAACCCTAACCCTAACCCTAACCCTAACCCTAACCCTAACCCTAACCCTAACCCTAACCCTAACCCTAACCCTAACCCTAACCCTAACCCTAACCCTAACCCTAACCCTAACCCTAACCCTAACCCTAACCCTAACCCTAACCCTAACCCTAACCCTAACCCTAACCCTAACCCTAACCCTAACCCTAACCCTAACCCTAACCCTAACCCTAACCCTAACCCTAACCCTAACCCTAACCCTAACCCTAACCCTAACCCTAACCCTAACCCTAACCCTAACCCTAACCCTAACCCTAACCCTAACCCTAACCCTAACCCTAACCCTAACCCTAACCCTAACCCTAACCCTAACCCTAACCCTAACCCTAACCCTAACCCTAACCCTAACCCTAACCCTAACCCTAACCCTAACCCTAACCCTAACCCTAACCCTAACCCTAACCCTAACCCTAACCCTAACCCAAACCCTAACCCTAACCCTAACCCTAACCCTAACCCTAACCCTAACCCTAACCCTAACCCTAACCCTAACCCTAACCCTAACCCTAACCCTAACCCTAACCCTAACCCTAACCCTAACCCTAACCCTAACCCTAACCCTAACCCTAACCCTAACCCTAACCCTAACCCTAACCCTAACCCTAACCCTAACCCTAACCCTAACCCTAACCCTAACCCTAACCCTAACCCTAACCCTAACCCTAACCCTAACCCTAACCCTAACCCTAACCCTAACCCTAACCCTAACCCTAACCCTAACCCTAACCCTAACCCTAACCCTAACCCTAACCCTAACCCTAACCCTAACCCTAACCCTAACCCTAACCCTAACCCTAACCCTAACCCTAACCCTAACCCTAACCCTAACCCTAACCCTAACCCTAACCCTAACCCTAACCCTAACCCTAACCCTAACCCTAACCCTAACCCTAACCCTAACCCTAACCCTAACCCTAACCCTAACCCTAACCCTAACCCTAACCCTAACCCTAACCCTAACCCTAACCCTAACCCTAACCCTAACCCTAACCCTAACCCTAACCCTAACCCTAACCCTAACCCTAACCCTAACCCTAACCCTAACCCTAACCCTAACCCTAACCCTAACCCTAACCCTAACCCTAACCCTAACCCTAACCCTAACCCTAACCCTAACCCTAACCCTAACCCTAACCCTAACCCTAACCCTAACCCTAACCCTAACCCTAACCCTAACCCTAACCCTAACCCTAACCCTAACCCTAACCCTAACCCTAACCCTAACCCTAACCCTAACCCTAACCCTAACCCTAACCCTAACCCTAACCCTAACCCTAACCCTAACCCTAACCCTAACCCTAACCCTAACCCTAACCCTAACCCTAACCCTAACCCTAACCCTAACCCTAACCCTAACCCTAACCCTAACCCTAACCCTAACCCTAACCCTAACCCTAACCCTAACCCTAACCCTAACCCTAACCCTAACCCTAACCCTAACCCTAACCCTAACCCTAACCCTAACCCTAACCCTAACCCTAACCCTAACCCTAACCCTAACCCTAACCCTAACCCTAACCCTAACCCTAACCCTAACCCTAACCCTAACCCTAACCCTAACCCTAACCCTAACCCTAACCCTAACCCTAACCCTAACCCTAACCCTAACCCTAACCCTAACCCTAACCCTAACCCTAACCCTAACCCTAACCCTAACCCTAACCCTAACCCTAACCCTAACCCTAACCCTAACCCTAACCCTAACCCTAACCCTAACCCTAACCCTAACCCTAACCCTAACCCTAACCCTAACCCTAACCCTAACCCTAACCCTAACCCTAACCCTAACCCTAACCCTAACCCTAACCCTAACCCTAACCCTAACCCTAACCCTAACCCTAACCCTAACCCTAACCCTAACCCTAACCCTAACCCTAACCCTAACCCTAACCCTAACCCTAACCCTAACCCTAACCCTAACCCTAACCCTAACCCTAACCCTAACCCTAACCCTAACCCTAACCCTAACCCTAACCCTAACCCTAACCCTAACCCTAACCCTAACCCTAACCCTAACCCTAACCCTAACCCTAACCCTAACCCTAACCCTAACCCTAACCCTAACCCTAACCCTAACCCTAACCCTAACCCTAACCCTAACCCTAACCCTAACCCTAACCCTAACCCTAACCCTAACCCTAACCCTAACCCTAACCCTAACCCTAACCCTAACCCTAACCCTAACCCTAACCCTAACCCTAACCCTAACCCTAACCCTAACCCTAACCCTAACCCTAACCCTAACCCTAACCCTAACCCTAACCCTAACCCTAACCCTAACCCTAACCCTAACCCTAACCCTAACCCTAACCCTAACCCTAACCCTAACCCTAACCCTAACCCTAACCCTAACCCTAACCCTAACCCTAACCCTAACCCTAACCCTAACCCTAACCCTAACCCTAACCCTAACCCTAACCCTAACCCTAACCCTAACCCTAACCCTAACCCTAACCCTAACCCTAACCCTAACCCTAACCCTAACCCTAACCCTAACCCTAACCCTAACCCTAACCCTAACCCTAACCCTAACCCTAACCCTAACCCTAACCCTAACCCTAACCCTAACCCTAACCCTAACCCTAACCCTAACCCTAACCCTAACCCTAACCCTAACCCTAACCCTAACCCTAACCCTAACCCTAACCCTAACCCTAACCCTAACCCTAACCCTAACCCTAACCCTAACCCTAACCCTAACCCTAACCCTAACCCTAACCCTAACCCTAACCCTAACCCTAACCCTAACCCTAACCCTAACCCTAACCCTAACCCTAACCCTAACCCTAACCCTAACCCTAACCCTAACCCTAACCCTAACCCTAACCCTAACCCTAACCCTAACCCTAACCCTAACCCTAACCCTAACCCTAACCCTAACCCTAACCCTAACCCTAACCCTAACCCTAACCCTAACCCTAACCCTAACCCTAACCCTAACCCTAACCCTAACCCTAACCCTAACCCTAACCCTAACCCTAACCCTAACCCTAACCCTAACCCTAACCCTAACCCTAACCCTAACCCTAACCCTAACCCTAACCCTAACCCTAACCCTAACCCTAACCCTAACCCTAACCCTAACCCTAACCCTAACCCTAACCCTAACCCTAACCCTAACCCTAACCCTAACCCTAACCCTAACCCTAACCCTAACCCTAACCCTAACCCTAACCCTAACCCTAACCCTAACCCTAACCCTAACCCTAACCCTAACCCTAACCCTAACCCTAACCCTAACCCTAACCCTAACCCTAACCCTAACCCTAACCCTAACCCTAACCCTAACCCTAACCCTAACCCTAACCCTAACCCTAACCCTAACCCTAACCCTAACCCTAACCCTAACCCTAACCCTAACCCTAACCCTAACCCTAACCCTAACCCTAACCCTAACCCTAACCCTAACCCTAACCCTAACCCTAACCCTAACCCTAACCCTAACCCTAACCCTAACCCTAACCCTAACCCTAACCCTAACCCTAACCCTAACCCTAACCCTAACCCTAACCCTAACCCTAACCCTAACCCTAACCCTAACCCTAACCCTAACCCTAACCCTAACCCTAACCCTAACCCTAACCCTAACCCTAACCCTAACCCTAACCCTAACCCTAACCCTAACCCTAACCCTAACCCTAACCCTAACCCTAACCCTAACCCTAACCCTAACCCTAACCCTAACCCTAACCCTAACCCTAACCCTAACCCTAACCCTAACCCTAACCCTAACCCTAACCCTAACCCTAACCCTAACCCTAACCCTAACCCTAACCCTAACCCTAACCCTAACCCTAACCCTAACCCTAACCCTAACCCTAACCCTAACCCTAACCCTAACCCTAACCCTAACCCTAACCCTAACCCTAACCCTAACCCTAACCCTAACCCTAACCCTAACCCTAACCCTAACCCTAACCCTAACCCTAACCCTAACCCTAACCCTAACCCTAACCCTAACCCTAACCCTAACCCTAACCCTAACCCTAACCCTAACCCTAACCCTAACCCTAACCCTAACCCTAACCCTAACCCTAACCCTAACCCTAACCCTAACCCTAACCCTAACCCTAACCCTAACCCTAACCCTAACCCTAACCCTAACCCTAACCCTAACCCTAACCCTAACCCTAACCCTAACCCTAACCCTAACCCTAACCCTAACCCTAACCCTAACCCTAACCCTAACCCTAACCCTAACCCTAACCCTAACCCTAACCCTAACCCTAACCCTAACCCTAACCCTAACCCTAACCCTAACCCTAACCCTAACCCTAACCCTAACCCTAACCCTAACCCTAACCCTAACCCTAACCCTAACCCTAACCCTAACCCTAACCCTAACCCTAACCCTAACCCTAACCCTAACCCTAACCCTAACCCTAACCCTAACCCTAACCCTAACCCTAACCCTAACCCTAACCCTAACCCTAACCCTAACCCTAACCCTAACCCTAACCCTAACCCTAACCCTAACCCTAACCCTAACCCTAACCCTAACCCTAACCCTAACCCTAACCCTAACCCTAACCCTAACCCTAACCCTAACCCTAACCCTAACCCTAACCCTAACCCTAACCCTAACCCTAACCCTAACCCTAACCCTAACCCTAACCCTAACCCTAACCCTAACCCTAACCCTAACCCTAACCCTAACCCTAACCCTAACCCTAACCCTAACCCTAACCCTAACCCTAACCCTAACCCTAACCCTAACCCTAACCCTAACCCTAACCCTAACCCTAACCCTAACCCTAACCCTAACCCTAACCCTAACCCTAACCCTAACCCTAACCCTAACCCTAACCCTAACCCTAACCCTAACCCTAACCCTAACCCTAACCCTAACCCTAACCCTAACCCTAACCCTAACCCTAACCCTAACCCTAACCCTAACCCTAACCCTAACCCTAACCCTAACCCTAACCCTAACCCTAACCCTAACCCTAACCCTAACCCTAACCCTAACCCTAACCCTAACCCTAACCCTAACCCTAACCCTAACCCTAACCCTAACCCTAACCCTAACCCTAACCCTAACCCTAACCCTAACCCTAACCCTAACCCTAACCCTAACCCTAACCCTAACCCTAACCCTAACCCTAACCCTAACCCTAACCCTAACCCTAACCCTAACCCTAACCCTAACCCTAACCCTAACCCTAACCCTAACCCTAACCCTAACCCTAACCCTAACCCTAACCCTAACCCTAACCCTAACCCTAACCCTAACCCTAACCCTAACCCTAACCCTAACCCTAACCCTAACCCTAACCCTAACCCTAACCCTAACCCTAACCCTAACCCTAACCCTAACCCTAACCCTAACCCTAACCCTAACCCTAACCCTAACCCTAACCCTAACCCTAACCCTAACCCTAACCCTAACCCTAACCCTAACCCTAACCCTAACCCTAACCCTAACCCTAACCCTAACCCTAACCCTAACCCTAACCCTAACCCTAACCCTAACCCTAACCCTAACCCTAACCCTAACCCTAACCCTAACCCTAACCCTAACCCTAACCCTAACCCTAACCCTAACCCTAACCCTAACCCTAACCCTAACCCTAACCCTAACCCTAACCCTAACCCTAACCCTAACCCTAACCCTAACCCTAACCCTAACCCTAACCCTAACCCTAACCCTAACCCTAACCCTAACCCTAACCCTAACCCTAACCCTAACCCTAACCCTAACCCTAACCCTAACCCTAACCCTAACCCTAACCCTAACCCTAACCCTAACCCTAACCCTAACCCTAACCCTAACCCTAACCCTAACCCTAACCCTAACCCTAACCCTAACCCTAACCCTAACCCTAACCCTAACCCTAACCCTAACCCTAACCCTAACCCTAACCCTAACCCTAACCCTAACCCTAACCCTAACCCTAACCCTAACCCTAACCCTAACCCTAACCCTAACCCTAACCCTAACCCTAACCCTAACCCTAACCCTAACCCTAACCCTAACCCTAACCCTAACCCTAACCCTAACCCTAACCCTAACCCTAACCCTAACCCTAACCCTAACCCTAACCCTAACCCTAACCCTAACCCTAACCCTAACCCTAACCCTAACCCTAACCCTAACCCTAACCCTAACCCTAACCCTAACCCTAACCCTAACCCTAACCCTAACCCTAACCCTAACCCTAACCCTAACCCTAACCCTAACCCTAACCCTAACCCTAACCCTAACCCTAACCCTAACCCTAACCCTAACCCTAACCCTAACCCTAACCCTAACCCTAACCCTAACCCTAACCCTAACCCTAACCCTAACCCTAACCCTAACCCTAACCCTAACCCTAACCCTAACCCTAACCCTAACCCTAACCCTAACCCTAACCCTAACCCTAACCCTAACCCTAACCCTAACCCTAACCCTAACCCTAACCCTAACCCTAACCCTAACCCTAACCCTAACCCTAACCCTAACCCTAACCCTAACCCTAACCCTAACCCTAACCCTAACCCTAACCCTAACCCTAACCCTAACCCTAACCCTAACCCTAACCCTAACCCTAACCCTAACCCTAACCCTAACCCTAACCCTAACCCTAACCCTAACCCTAACCCTAACCCTAACCCTAACCCTAACCCTAACCCTAACCCTAACCCTAACCCTAACCCTAACCCTAACCCTAACCCTAACCCTAACCCTAACCCTAACCCTAACCCTAACCCTAACCCTAACCCTAACCCTAACCCTAACCCTAACCCTAACCCTAACCCTAACCCTAACCCTAACCCTAACCCTAACCCTAACCCTAACCCTAACCCTAACCCTAACCCTAACCCTAACCCTAACCCTAACCCTAACCCTAACCCTAACCCTAACCCTAACCCTAACCCTAACCCTAACCCTAACCCTAACCCTAACCCTAACCCTAACCCTAACCCTAACCCTAACCCTAACCCTAACCCTAACCCTAACCCTAACCCTAACCCTAACCCTAACCCTAACCCTAACCCTAACCCTAACCCTAACCCTAACCCTAACCCTAACCCTAACCCTAACCCTAACCCTAACCCTAACCCTAACCCTAACCCTAACCCTAACCCTAACCCTAACCCTAACCCTAACCCTAACCCTAACCCTAACCCTAACCCTAACCCTAACCCTAACCCTAACCCTAACCCTAACCCTAACCCTAACCCTAACCCTAACCCTAACCCTAACCCTAACCCTAACCCTAACCCTAACCCTAACCCTAACCCTAACCCTAACCCTAACCCTAACCCTAACCCTAACCCTAACCCTAACCCTAACCCTAACCCTAACCCTAACCCTAACCCTAACCCTAACCCTAACCCTAACCCTAACCCTAACCCTAACCCTAACCCTAACCCTAACCCTAACCCTAACCCTAACCCTAACCCTAACCCTAACCCTAACCCTAACCCTAACCCTAACCCTAACCCTAACCCTAACCCTAACCCTAACCCTAACCCTAACCCTAACCCTAACCCTAACCCTAACCCTAACCCTAACCCTAACCCTAACCCTAACCCTAACCCTAACCCTAACCCTAACCCTAACCCTAACCCTAACCCTAACCCTAACCCTAACCCTAACCCTAACCCTAACCCTAACCCTAACCCTAACCCTAACCCTAACCCTAACCCTAACCCTAACCCTAACCCTAACCCTAACCCTAACCCTAACCCTAACCCTAACCCTAACCCTAACCCTAACCCTAACCCTAACCCTAACCCTAACCCTAACCCTAACCCTAACCCTAACCCTAACCCTAACCCTAACCCTAACCCTAACCCTAACCCTAACCCTAACCCTAACCCTAACCCTAACCCTAACCCTAACCCTAACCCTAACCCTAACCCTAACCCTAACCCTAACCCTAACCCTAACCCTAACCCTAACCCTAACCCTAACCCTAACCCTAACCCTAACCCTAACCCTAACCCTAACCCTAACCCTAACCCTAACCCTAACCCTAACCCTAACCCTAACCCTAACCCTAACCCTAACCCTAACCCTAACCCTAACCCTAACCCTAACCCTAACCCTAACCCTAACCCTAACCCTAACCCTAACCCTAACCCTAACCCTAACCCTAACCCTAACCCTAACCCTAACCCTAACCCTAACCCTAACCCTAACCCTAACCCTAACCCTAACCCTAACCCTAACCCTAACCCTAACCCTAACCCTAACCCTAACCCTAACCCTAACCCTAACCCTAACCCTAACCCTAACCCTAACCCTAACCCTAACCCTAACCCTAACCCTAACCCTAACCCTAACCCTAACCCTAACCCTAACCCTAACCCTAACCCTAACCCTAACCCTAACCCTAACCCTAACCCTAACCCTAACCCTAACCCTAACCCTAACCCTAACCCTAACCCTAACCCTAACCCTAACCCTAACCCTAACCCTAACCCTAACCCTAACCCTAACCCTAACCCTAACCCTAACCCTAACCCTAACCCTAACCCTAACCCTAACCCTAACCCTAACCCTAACCCTAACCCTAACCCTAACCCTAACCCTAACCCTAACCCTAACCCTAACCCTAACCCTAACCCTAACCCTAACCCTAACCCTAACCCTAACCCTAACCCTAACCCTAACCCTAACCCTAACCCTAACCCTAACCCTAACCCTAACCCTAACCCTAACCCTAACCCTAACCCTAACCCTAACCCTAACCCTAACCCTAACCCTAACCCTAACCCTAACCCTAACCCTAACCCTAACCCTAACCCTAACCCTAACCCTAACCCTAACCCTAACCCTAACCCTAACCCTAACCCTAACCCTAACCCTAACCCTAACCCTAACCCTAACCCTAACCCTAACCCTAACCCTAACCCTAACCCTAACCCTAACCCTAACCCTAACCCTAACCCTAACCCTAACCCTAACCCTAACCCTAACCCTAACCCTAACCCTAACCCTAACCCTAACCCTAACCCTAACCCTAACCCTAACCCTAACCCTAACCCTAACCCTAACCCTAACCCTAACCCTAACCCTAACCCTAACCCTAACCCTAACCCTAACCCTAACCCTAACCCTAACCCTAACCCTAACCCTAACCCTAACCCTAACCCCTAACCCCTAACCCCTAACCCCCAACCCTAACCCTAACCCTAACCCCTAACCCCCAACCCTAACCCTAACTATAATATCTGCTTTGGCTGGGGTTCGAACACGGCCCTACCGCGTGGAAGGCCGCAATGCTAACCCCTATGCTACTGGCCCTGTATATCCACAACACAATTTAGCACACTTAAATAGCGACAGCCTCTGCTCCGGGCTGTCTCCTGTCGACTTTTCTTTTACACTTCGTCCGTTATCAACAGTACATCGGTTATCTTGAATTTTGTGCTCTCACCCAGAAACTCCGTCGAGGATACTCTAAGCAGAGATATCATGGTTTTCCACTAAGCGCCACACACAAATTCAGTGTCCTGAGACTCGATGCTTCGATAAGGTAATTTTCACTTCGCTATCAACGACCATCGGTTATCTTAAAACCTGTGCTCCCGTGCAGAAACTATCTAAAGGTTACTCTACGCAGAGTTAACTTGGTTTTACACCACACGTAACACACGATTTTAGTGTCCTGAGACTTGACGCCTTGATACGGTTAATACTTCACGGTCAATTCACTGTCAGTTTACAGTTTATCAATGACCTTTAACACACATATATCCCCGTCATGTTATACAGTTTCTTCGTAGCCCAAAACGTCTTATAATTACGTTAAAGATTACGCTTTATTTGTGGCAGGAATTTGAGCGCGCCGTGCGAGGCGCGTGACCGCGACAGAAGAGGCGCGTGGCACGGCTCACATTACACTGTCACAAGAGCGCAATCTTTCGTCTTTTATCTAACGTCTTCTGCTGGACTCATTCACTCATGTGTACAAAACCCCCCCAATGCTGGGCTGAACAACCCTGCTGCTGTGTGATTACTCTTTACAAGTACTCTATGACTATGCCATACTTACAGTTCGGACAGTCGGATATAATTTAGTTCATGTCTATAATACAATATGCAGAATTTCAGTTAAATCGGCTTCTGCTCACCTTGTTAGTTGTGTCGACACTATCAGACTGTTCCCGAACTGCAGGCACGACCTGGTGGCAAATACCAGGGCTCCCAACCTCCAGGGAGACTCGCATTTTTCTGAAATCACAAATAGAGAGGTCTGTTAACATTCCAACCCGATATGCTCTGTATCAAGTCTTGCCCGCATCCTCCACCGCATGTTTAAACGACGTTTCAGGCAGAGAGGAAGTCAAAAGTTGGTTTTGTGAAAGTAAACATAGTTTCAAAGATTTTCTTCAGAAAAGTGGCTCAGGACAGTTGATTTGTCTGGTTTTTCGACATGCTATACTATGACTGTTTTTGACTTTTTTCGACATGCTATACTATGGCTGTTTTTGACTTTTTTCGACATGCTATACTATGGCTGTTTTTGACTTGCTATAGTATGACTGTTTTTGACTTTTTTCGACATGCTATACTATGGCCGTTTTTGACTTTTTTCGACATGCTATACTATGGCTGTTTTCGACATGCTATACTATGGCCGTTTTTGACTTTTTTCGACATGCTATACTATGACCGTTTTTGACTTTTTTCGACATGCTATACTATGGCTGTTTTTGACTTTTTTCGACATGCTATACTATGGCCGTTTATGACCTTTTTCCACATGCTATACTATGACCGTTTTTGACTTTTTTCGACATGCTATACTATGGCTGTTTTTGACTTGCTATACTATGACCGTTTTTGACTTTTTTCAACATGCTATACTATGACCGTTTTTGCCTTTTTTCGATATGCTATACTATGACCGTTTTTGACTTTTTTCGACATGCTATACTATGACTGTTTTTGACTTTTTTCAACATGCTATACTATGACCGTTTTTGACTTTTTTCGACATGCTATACTATGGCTGTTTTTGACTTGCTATTCTATGGCTGTTTTTGACTTTTTCGACATGCTATACTATGGCCGTTTTAGACTTTTTTCGACATGCTATACTATGGCTGTTTTTGACTTTTTTCTACATGCTATACTATGGCCGTTTTTGACTTTTTTCGACATGCTATACTGTGACCGTTTTTGACTTTTTTCCACATGCTATACTATGACTGTTTTTGCCTTTTTTCGATATGCTATACTATGACCGTTTTTGACTTTTTTCGACATGCTATACTATGACTGTTTTTGACTTTTTTCAACATGCTATACTATGACCGTTTTTGACTTTTTTCGACATGCTATACTATGACTGTTTTTGACTTTTTTTGACATGCTATACTATGGCTGTTTTTGACTTGCTATTCTATGGCTGTTTTTGACTTTTTCGACATGCTATACTATGGCCGTTTTAGACTTTTTTCGACATGCTATTATACTATGGCTGTTTTTGACTTTTTTCTACATGCTATACTATGGCCGTTTTTGACTTTTTTCGACATGTTATACTATGACCGTTTTGACTTTTTTCGACATGCTATACTGTGACCGTTTTTGACTTTTTTCCACATGCTATACTATGACCTTTTTTCGACATGCTATACTATGGCTGTTTTTGACTTTTTTCGACATGCTATACTATGGCCGTTTTAGACTTTTTTCGACATGCTATACTATTACCGTTTTTGACTTTTTTCGACATGCTATACTGTGACCGTTTTTGACTTTTTTCCACATGCTGTACTATGACCTTTTTTCGACATGCTATACTATTACCGTTTTTGACTTTTTTCGACATGCTATACTGTGACCGTTTTTGACTTTTTTCCACATGCTATACTATGACTGTTTTTGGCTTGCTATAGTATGACCGTTTTTGACTTTTTTCGACATGCTATACTATGGCCGTTTTTGACCTTTTTCGACATGCTATACTATGACCGTTTTTGACTTTTTTCCACATGCTATACTATGACCTTTTTTCGACATGCTATACTATGGCTGTTTTAGACTTTTTTCGACATGCTATACTATGACTGTTTTTGACTTTTTTCGACATGCTATACTATGACTGTTTTTGACTTTTTTCGACATGCTATACTATGGCTGTTTTTGACTTTTTTCGACATGCTATACTATGACTGTTTTTGACTTTTTTCGACATGCTATACTATGGCCGTTTTTGACTTTTTTCGACATGCTATACTATGACCGTTTTTGACTTTTTTTGACATGCTATACTATGGCTGTTTTTGACTTGCTATTCTATGGCTGTTTTTGACTTTTTTCGACATGCTATACTATGGCCGTTTTAGACTTTTTTCCACATGCTATACTATGACCTTTTTTCGACATGCTATACTATTACCGTTTTTGACTTTTTTCGACATGCTATACTATGGCTGTTTTTGACTTTTTTCGACATGCTATACTATGACCGTTTTTGACTTTTTTTGACATGCTATACTATGGCTGTTTTTGACTTGCTATTCTATGGCTGTTTTTGACTTTTTTCGACATGCTATACTATGGCCGTTTTAGACTTTTTTCCACATGCTATACTATGACCTTTTTTCGACATGCTATACTATTACCGTTTTTGACTTTTTTCGACATGCTATACTGTGACCGTTTTTGACTTTTTTCCACATGCTATACTATGACCTTTTTTCGACATGCTATACTATTACCGTTTTTGACTTTTTTCGACATGCTATACTGTGACCGTTTTTGACTTTTTTCCACTTGCTATACTATGACTGTTTTTGGCTTGCTATAGTATTGACCGTTTTTGACTTTTTTCAACATGCTATACTATGACCGTTTTTGACTTTTTTCGACATGCTATACTATGGCTGTTTTCAACTTGCTATAGTATGACTGTTTTTGACTTTTTTTGACATGCTATACTATGACCGTTTTTATCTTTTTCGACATGCTATACTGTGGTCGTGTTTGACTTTTTCCGACACGCTATACTATCACTATATTTTACTTTTTTCGACATGCTATACTTTGGCTCTTTTCGACTTGCTATACTATGACCATTTTTGACTTTTTCCGACATGCTATACTGTGACCGTTTTTGACTTTTTTCCACATGCTATACTGTGACCTTTTTTCGACATGCTATACTATGCCCGTTTTTGACATTTTTCGACACGTTATACTATGACTATATTTTACTTTTTTCGACATGCTATACTGTGACCGTTTTTGACTTTTTTCCACATGCTATACTATGACCTTTTTTTGACTTTTTTCGACATGCTATACTATGACCGTTTTTGACTTTTTTCGACATGCTATACTATGACCGTTTTTGACTTTTTTCGAGATGCTATACTATGGCTGTTTTTGACTTGCTATACTATGGCTGTTTTTGACTTTTTTCGACATGCTATACTGTGACCGTTTTTGACTTTTTTCCACATGCTATACTATGACCTTTTTTCGACATGCTATACTATGGCTGTTTTTGACTTTTTTCGACATGCTATACTATGACTGTTTTTGACTTTTTTCGACATGCTATACTATGACTGTTTTTGACTTTTTTCGACATGCTATACTATGGCTGTTTTTGACTTTTTTCGACATGCTATACTATGACTGTTTTTGACTTTTTTCGACATGCTATACTATGACCGTTTTTGACTTTTTTCGACATGCTATACTGTGACCGTTTTTGACTTTTTTCCACATGCTATACTATGACTTTTTTCGACATGCTATACTATGACCGTTTTTGACTTTTTTCGACATGCTATAGTATGACCGTTTTTGACTTTTTTCGACATGCTATAGTATGACTGTTTTTGACTTTTTTAGACATGCTATACTATGGCTGTTTTCAACTTGCTATAGTATGACTGTTTTTGACTTTTTTTGACATGCTATACTGTGGTCGTGTTTGACTTTTTCCGACACGCTATACTATCACTATATTTTACTTTTTTCGACATGCTATACTTTGGCTCTTTTCGACTTGCTATACTATGACCATTTTTGACTTTTTCCGACATGCTATACTGTGACCGTTTTTGACTTTTTTCCACATGCTATACTGTGACCTTTTTTGACTTTTTTCGAGATGCTATACTATGGCTGTTTTTGACTTGCTATACTATGGCTGTTTTTGACTTTTTTCGACATGCTATACTGTGACCGTTTTTGACTTTTTTCCACATGCTATACTATGACCTTTTTTCGACATGCTATACTATGACTGTTTTTGACTTTTTTCGACATGCTATACTATGACCGTTTTTGACTTTTTTCGACATGCTATACTGTGACCGTTTTTGACTTTTTTCCACATGCTATACTATGACCTTTTTTCGACATGCTATACTATGACTTTTTTCGACATGCTATACTATGACCGTTTTTGACTTTTTTCGACATGCTATAGTATGACCGTTTTTGACTTTTTTCGACATGCTATAGTATGACTGTTTTTGACTTTTTTAGACATGCTATACTATGGCTGTTTTCAACTTGCTATAGTATGACTGTTTTTGACTTTTTTTGACATGCTATACTGTGGTCGTGTTTGACTTTTTCCGACACGCTATACTATCACTATATTTTACTTTTTTCGACATGCTATACTTTGGCTCTTTTCGACTTGCTATACTATGACCATTTTTGACTTTTTCGACATGCTATACTATGGCTGTTTTTGACTTTTTTTGACATGCTATACTATGACCGTTTTTATCTTTTTCGACATGCTATACTGTGGTCGTGTTTGACTTTTTCCGACACGCTATACTATCACTATATTTTACTTTTTTCGACATGCTATACTTTGGCTGTTTTCGACTTTTTTCGACATGCTATACTACGACCGTTTTTGACATTTTTCGACACGTTATACTATGACTATATTTTACTTTTTTCCACATGCTATACTATGACCGTTTTTGACTTTCTTAGACATGCTATACTGTGACCGTTTTTGACTTTTTTCCACATGCTATACTATGACCTTTTTTCGACATGCTATACTATGACTTTTTTCGACATGCTATACTATGACCGTTTTTGACTTTTTTCGACATGCTATACTATGACCGTTTTTGACTTTTTTCGACATGCTATACTATGGCTATTTTTGACTTGCTATACTATGGCTGTTTTTGACTTTTTTCGACATGCTATACTATGGCCGTTTTTGACTTTTTTCGACATGCTATACTGTGACTGTTTTTGACTTTTTTAGACATGCTATACTATGACCTTTTTTCGACATGCTATACTATGACTGTTTTTGACTTGCTTTAGTATGACTGTTTATGACTTTTTCCGACATGCTATACTACGACCGTTTTTGACATTTTTCTACACGTTATACTATGACTATATTTGACTTTTTTCCACATGCTTTCCATATGACTGTTTTTGACTTTTTTAGACATGCTATACTATGGCTGTTTTCAACTTGCTATAGTATGACCATTTTTGACTTTTTCCGACATGCTATACTATGACCGTTTTTATCTTTTTCGACATGCTATACTGTGGTCGTGTTTGACTTTTTTCGACATGCTATACTATGACTGTTTTTGACTTTTTTCGACATGCTATACTATGGCCGTTTTTGACTTTTTTCGACATGCTATACTATGACCGTTTTTGACTTTTTTCCACATGCTATACTATGACCTTTTTTCGAGATGCTATACTATGACTGTTTTCAACTTGCTATAGTATGACTGTTTTTGCTTTTTTAGACATGCTATACTATGGCTGTTTTTGACTTGCTTTAGTATGACTGTTTATGACTTTATTTGACATGCTATACTATGACCGTTTTTTATCTTTTTCGACATGCTATACTGTGGTCGTGTTTGACTTTTTCCGACACGCTATACTATCACTATATTTTACTTTTTTCGACATGCTATACTTTGGCTGTTTTCGACTTTTTTCGACATGCTATACTACGACCGTTTTTGACATTTTTCGACACGTTATACTATGACTATATTTTACTTTTTTCCACATGCTATACTATGACCGTTTTTGACTTTCTTCGACATGCTATACTGTGACCGTTTTTGACTTTTTTCCACATGCTATACTATGACCTTTTTTCGACATGCTATAGTATGACTTTTTTCGACATGCTATACTATGACCGTTTTTGACTTTTTTCGACATGCTATACTATGACCGTTTTTGACTTTTTTCGACATGCTATACTATGACCGTTTTTGACTTTTTTCGACATGCTATACTATGGCTGTTTTTGACTTGCTATACTATGGCTGTTTTTTACTTTTTTCGACATGCTATACTATGGCCGTTTTTGACTTTTTTCGACATGCTATACTATGACCGTTTTTGACTTTTTTCGACATGCTATACTGTGACCGTTTTTGACTTTTTTCCACATGCTATACTATGACCTTTTTTCGACATGCTATACTATGACTGTTTTTGACTTTTTTCGACATGCTATACTATGGCCGTTTTTGACTTTTTTCGACATGCTATACTATGACCTTTTTTCGACTTGCTATAGTACGACTGTTTTTGACTTTTTTCGACATGCTATACTATGACCGTTTTTTCTTTTTTCGACATGCTATACTGTGACCGTTTTTGACTTTTTTCCACATGCTATACTATGACGTTTTTTGACTTTTTTCGACATGCTATACTATGGCTGTTTTCGACTTGCTATAGTATGACTGTTTTTGACTTTTTTCGACATGCTATACTATGACCTTTTTTCGACATGCTATACTATGGCTGTTTTTGACTTTTTTCGACATGCTATACTATGGCTGTTTTTGACTTTTTTCGACATGCTATACTATGACCTTTTTCGACATGCTATACTATGGCTGTTTTCGACTTGCTATAGTATGACCGTTTTTTCTTTTTTCGACATGCTATACTGTGACCGTTTTTGACTTTTTTCCACATGCTATACTATGACTTTTTTTTACTTTTTTCGACATGCTATACTATGACCGTTTTTGACTTTTTTTGACATGCTATACTATGGCTGTTTTTGACTTGCTATTCTATGGCTGTTTTTGACTTTTTTCGACATGCTATACTGTGACCGTTTTTGACTTTTTTCCACATGCTATACTATAACCTTTTTTCGACATCCTATACTATTACCGTTTTTGACTTTTTTCGACATGCTATACTGTGACCGTTTTTGACTTTTTTCGACATGCTATACTGTGACCGTTTTTGACTTTTTTCCACATGCTATACTATGACCTTTTTTCGACATGCTATACTATGACTGTTTTTGACTTGCTATAGTATGACTGTTTTTGACTTTTTTCGACATGCTATACTATGGCCGTTTTTGACTTTTTTCGACATGCTATACTATGACCGTTTTTGACTTTTTTCGACATGCTATACTGTGACCGTTTTTGACTTTTTTCCACATGCTATACTATGACCTTTTTTGACTTTTTTCGACATGCTATACTATGACCTTTTTTCGACATGCTATACTATGGCTGTTTTTGACTTTTTTCCACATGCTATACTATGACCGTTTTTGACTTTTTTCGACATGCTATACTGTGACCGTTTTTGACTTTTTTCCACATGCTATACTATGACCTTTTTTTCGACATGCTATACTATGGCTGTTTTCGACTTGCTATAGTACGACTGTTTTTGACTTTTTTCGACATGCTATACTATGGCTGTTTTTGACTTTTTTTGACATGCTATACTATGACCGTTTTTATCTTTTTCGACATGCTATACTGTGGTCGTGTTTGACTTTTTCCGACACGCTATACTATCACTATATTTTACTTTTTTCGACATGCTATACTTTGGCCGTTTTCGGCCAAAGTATAGCATTTTTTTAGTTACTTTGGAAAAAAATATATTTTTTTAGTTACTTTGGAAAAAAAAATATTTTTTTAGTTACTTTGGAAAAAAAAATATTTTTTTAGTTACTTTGGAAAAAAAAATATTTTTTTAGTTACTTTGGAAAAAAAAATATTTTTTAGTTACTTTGGAAAAAAAATATATTTTTTTAGTTACTTTGGAAAAAAATATATTTTTTTAGTTACTTTGGAAAAAAATATATTTTTTTAGTTACTTTGGAAAAAAAAATATTTTTTTAGTTACTTTGGAAAAAAAAATATTTTTTTAGTTACTTTGGAAAAAAAAATATTTTTTTCGTTACTTTGGAAAAAAAAATATTTTTTTAGTTACTTTGGAAAAAAATATATTTTTTTAGTTACTTTGGAAAAAAAATATTTTTTTAGTTACTTTGGAAAAAAAAATATTTTTTTAGTTACTTTGGAAAAAAAAATATTTTTTTAGTTACTTTGGAAAAAAAAATATTTTTTTAGTTACTTTGGAAAAAAAAATATTTTTTTAGTTACTTTGGAAAAAAAAATATTTTTTTAGTTACTTTGGAAAAAAAAATATTTTTTTAGTTACTTTGGAAAAAAAATATATTTTTTTAGTTACTTTGGAAAAAAATATATTTTTTTAGTTACTTTGGAAAAAAAAATATTTTTTTAGTTACTTTGGAAAAAAAAATATTTTTTTAGTTACTTTGGAAAAAAAAATATTTTTTTAGTTACTTTGGAAAAAAAAATATTTTTTAGTTACTTTGGAAAAAAAATATATTTTTTTAGTTACTTTGGAAAAAAATATATTTTTTTAGTTACTTTGGAAAAAAATATATTTTTTTAGTTACTTTGGAAAAAAAAATATTTTTTTAGTTACTTTGGAAAAAAAAATATTTTTTTAGTTACTTTGGAAAAAAAAATATTTTTTTAGTTACTTTGGAAAAAAAAATATTTTTTTAGTTACTTTGGAAAAAAAAATATTTTTTAGTTACTTTGGAAAAAAAATATATTTTTTTAGTTACTTTGGAAAAAAATATATTTTTTTAGTTACTTTGGAAAAAAATATATTTTTTTAGTTACTTTGGAAAAAAAAATATTTTTTTAGTTACTTTGGAAAAAAAAATATTTTTTTAGTTACTTTGGAAAAAAAAATATTTTTTTCGTTACTTTGGAAAAAAAAATATTTTTTTAGTTACTTTGGAAAAAAATATATTTTTTTAGTTACTTTGGAAAAAAAATATTTTTTTAGTTACTTTGGAAAAAAAAATATTTTTTTAGTTACTTTGGAAAAAAAAATATTTTTTTAGTTACTTTGGAAAAAAAAATATTTTTTTAGTTACTTTGGAAAAAAAAATATTTTTTTAGTTACTTTGGAAAAAAAAATATTTTTTTAGTTACTTTGGAAAAAAAAATATTTTTTTAGTTACTTTGGAAAAAAAATATATTTTTTTAGTTACTTTGGAAAAAAAATTATTTTTTTAGTTACTTTGGAAAAAAAAATATTTTTTTAGTTACTTTGGAAAAAAAAATATTTTTTTAGTTACTTTGGAAAAAAAAATATTTTTTTAGTTACTTTGGAAAAAAAGTTACTTTTTTAGTTACCTTGGAAAAAAAAATATTTTTTTAGTTACTTTGGAAAAAAAAATATTTTTTTAGTTACTTTGGAAAAAAAAATATTTTTTTTAAGTTACTTTGGAAAAAATTTACTTTTTTAGTTACTTTGGAAAAAAAAATATTTTTTTAGTTACTTTGGAAAAAAAAATATTTTTTTAGTTACTTTGGAAAAAAAAATATTTTTTTAGTTACTTTGGAAAAAAAAATATTTTTTTAGTTACTTTGGAAAAAAAATATTTTTTTAGTTACTTTGGAAAAAAAAATATTTTTTTAGTTACTTTGGAAAAAAAAATATTTTTTTAGTTACTTTGGAAAAAAAAATATTTTTTTAGTTACTTTGGAAAAAAAAAATATTTTTTTAGTTACTTTGGAAAAAAAAATATTTTTTTAGTTACTTTGGAAAAAAAATATTTTTTTTAGTTACTTTGGAAAAAAAAATATTTTTTTAGTTACTTTGGAAAAAAAAATATTTTTTTAGTTACTTTGGAAAAAAAAATATTTTTTTAGTTACTTTGGAAAAAAAAATATTTTTTTAGTTACTTTGGAAAAAAAAATATTTTTTTAGTTACTTTGGAAAAAAAATTATTTTTTTAGTTACTTTGGAAAAAAAAATATTTTTTTAGTTACTTTGGAAAAAAAAATATTTTTTTAGTTACTTTGGAAAAAAAAATATTTTTTTAGTTACTTTGGAAAAAAAAATATTTTTTTAGTTACTTTGGAAAAAAAAATATTTTTTTAGTTACTTTGGAAAAAAAAATATTTTTTTAGTTACTTTGGAAAAAAAAATATTTTTTTAGTTACTTTGGAAAAAAAATATTTTTTTTAGTTACTTTGGAAAAAAAAATATTTTTTTAGTTACTTTGGAAAAAAAAATATTTTTTTAGTTACTTTGGAAAAAAAAATATTTTTTTAGTTACTTTGGAAAAAAAAATATTTTTTTAGTTACTTTGGAAAAAAAAATATTTTTTTAGTTACTTTGGAAAAAAAAATATTTTTTTAGTTACTTTGGAAAAAAAATTATTTTTTTAGTTACTTTGGAAAAAAAAATATTTTTTTAGTTACTTTGGAAAAAAAAATATTTTTTTAGTTACTTTGGAAAAAAAAATATTTTTTTAGTTACTTTGGAAAAAAAAATATTTTTTTAGTTACTTTGGAAAAAAAAATATTTTTTTAGTTACTTTGGAAAAAAAAATATTTTTTTAGTTACTTTGGAAAAAAAAATATTTTTTTAGTTACTTTGGAAAAAAAAATATTTTTTTAGTTACTTTGGAAAAAAAAATATTTTTTTAGTTACTTTGGAAAAAAAAATATTTTTTTAGTTACTTTGGAAAAAAAAATATTTTTTTAGTTACTTTGGAAAAAAAAATATTTTTTTAGTTACTTTGGAAAAAAAAATATTTTTTTAGTTACTTTGGAAAAAAAAATATTTTTTTAGTTACTTTGGAAAAAAAATATTTTTTTAGTTACTTTGGAAAAAAAAATATTTTTTTAGTTACTTTGGAAAAAAAAATATTTTTTTAGTTACTTTGGAAAAAAAAATATTTTTTTAGTTACTTTGGAAAAAAAAATATTTTTTTAGTTACTTTGGAAAAAAAAATATTTTTTTAGTTACTTTGGAAAAAATATATTTTTTTAGTTACTTTGGAAAAAAAAATATTTTTTTAGTTACTTTGGGAAAAAAAATATTTTTTTAGTTACTTTGGAAAAAAAAATATTTTTTTAGTTACTTTGGAAAAAAAGTTACTTTTTTAGTTACCTTGGAAAAAAAAATATTTTTTTAGTTACTTTGGAAAAAAAAATATTTTTTTAGTTACTTTGGAAAAAAAAATTTTTTTTTTAGTTACTTTGGAAAAAATTTACTTTTTTAGTTACTTTGGAAAAAAAAATATTTTTTTAGTTACTTTGGAAAAAAAAATATTTTTTTAGTTACTTTGGAAAAAAAAATATTTTTTTAGTTACTTTGGAAAAAAAAATATTTTTTTAGTTACTTTGGAAAAAAAAATATTTTTTTAGTTACTTTGGAAAAAAAAATATTTTTTTAGTTACTTTGGAAAAAAAAATATTTTTTTAGTTACTTTGGAAAAAAAAATATTTTTTTAGTTACTTTGGAAAAAAAAATATTTTTTTAGTTACTTTGGAAAAAAAAATATTTTTTTAGTTACTTTGGAAAAAAAATATTTTTTTAGTTACTTTGGAAAAAAAAATATTTTTTTAGTTACTTTGGAAAAAAAAATATTTTTTTAGTTACTTTGGAAAAAAAAATATTTTTTTAGTTACTTTGGAAAAAAAAATATTTTTTTAGTTACTTTGGAAAAAAAAATATTTTTTTAGTTACTTTGGAAAAAATATATTTTTTTAGTTACTTTGGAAAAAAAAATATTTTTTTAGTTACTTTGGAAAAAAAAATATTTTTTTAGTTACTTTGGAAAAAAAAATATTTTTTTAGTTACTTTGGAAAAAAAGTTACTTTTTTAGTTACCTTGGAAAAAAAAATATTTTTTTAGTTACTTTGGAAAAAAAAATATTTTTTTAGTTACTTTGGAAAAAAAAATTTTTTTTTTAGTTACTTTGGAAAAAATTTACTTTTTTAGTTACTTTGGAAAAAAAAATATTTTTTTAGTTACTTTGGAAAAAAAAATAATTTTTTAGTTACTTTGGAAAAAAAATAATTTTTTTTAGTTACTTTGGAAAAAAAAATATTTTTTTAGTTACTTTGGAAAAAAAAATATTTTTTTAGTTACTTTGGAAAAAAAAATATTTTTTTAGTTACTTTGGAAAAAAAATATTTTTTTAGTTACTTTGGAAAAAAAAAAAATTTTTTAGTTACTTTGGAAAAAAAAATATTTTTTTAGTTACTTTGGAAAAAAAAATATTTTTTTAGTTACTTTGGAAAAAAAAATATTTTTTTAGTTACTTTGGAAAAAAAAATATTTTTTTAGTTACTTTGGAAAAAAAAATATTTTTTTAGTTACTTTGGAAAAAAAGTTACTTTTTTAGTTACCTTGGAAAAAAAAATATTTTTTTAGTTACTTTGGAAAAAAAAATATTTTTTTAGTTACTTTGGAAAAAAAAATATTTTTTTAGTTACTTTGGAAAAAAAAATATTTTTTTAGTTACTTTGGAAAAAAAAATATTTTTTTAGTTACTTTGGAAAAAAAGTTACTTTTTTAGTTACCTTGGAAAAAAAAATATTTTTTTAGTTACTTTGGAAAAAAAAATATTTTTTTAGTTACTTTGGAAAAAAAAATATTTTTTTAGTTACTTTGGAAAAAATATATTTTTTTAGTTACTTTGGAAAAAAAAATATTTTTTTAGTTACTTTGGAAAAAAAAATATTTTTTTAGTTACTTTGGAAAAAAAAATATTTTTTTAGTTACTTTGGAAAAAAAAATATTTTTTTAGTTACTTTGGAAAAAAAAATATTTTTTTAGTTACTTTGGAAAAAAAAATATTTTTTTAGTTACTTTGGAAAAAAAAATATTTTTTTAGTTACTTTGGAAAAAAAGTTACTTTTTTAGTTACCTTGGAAAAAAAAATATTTTTTTAGTTACTTTGGAAAAAAAAATATTTTTTTAGTTACTTTGGAAAAAAAAATATTTTTTTAGTTACTTTGGAAAAAATATATTTTTTTAGTTACTTTGGAAAAAAAAATATTTTTTTAGTTACTTTGGAAAAAAAAATATTTTTTTAGTTACTTTGGAAAAAAAAATATTTTTTTAGTTACTTTGGAAAAAAAATATTTTTTTAGTTACTTTGGAAAAAAAAATATTTTTTTAGTTACTTTGGAAAAAAAAATATTTTTTTAGTTACTTTGGAAAAAAAAATATTTTTTTAGTTACTTTGGAAAAAAAAATATTTTTTTAGTTACTTTGGAAAAAAAAATATTTTTTTAGTTACTTTGGAAAAAATATATTTTTTTAGTTACTTTGGAAAAAAAAATATTTTTTTAGTTACTTTGGAAAAAAAAATATTTTTTTAGTTACTTTGGAAAAAAAAATATTTTTTTAGTTACTTTGGAAAAAAAGTTACTTTTTTAGTTACCTTGGAAAAAAAAATATTTTTTTAGTTACTTTGGAAAAAAAAATATTTTTTTAGTTACTTTGGAAAAAAAATTTTTTTTTTTAGTTACTTTGGAAAAAATTTACTTTTTTAGTTACTTTGGAAAAAAAAATATTTTTTTAGTTACTTTGGAAAAAAAAATATTTTTTTAGTTACTTTGGAAAAAAAAATATTTTTTTAGTTACTTTGGAAAAAAAAATATTTTTTTAGTTACTTTGGAAAAAAAAATATTTTTTTAGTTACTTTGGAAAAAAAAATATTTTTTTAGTTACTTTGGAAAAAAAAATATTTTTTTAGTTACTTTGGAAAAAAAAATATTTTTTTAGTTACTTTGGAAAAAAAAATATTTTTTTAGTTACTTTGGAAAAAAAAATATTTTTTTAGTTACTTTGGAAAAAAAAATATTTTTTTAGTTACTTTGGAAAAAAAAAATATTTTTTTAGTTACTTTGGAAAAAAAATATTTTTTTAGTTACTTTGGAAAAAAAAAATATTTTTTTAGTTACTTTGGAAAAAAAAATATTTTTTTAGTTACTTTGGAAAAAAAAATATTTTTTTAGTTACTTTGGAAAAAAAAATATTTTTTTAGTTACTTTGGAAAAAAAAATATTTTTTTAGTTACTTTGGAAAAAAAAATATTTTTTTAGTTACTTTGGAAAAAAAAATATTTTTTTAGTTACTTTGGAAAAAAAAATATTTTTTTAGTTACTTTGGAAAAAAAAATATTTTTTTAGTTACTTTGGAAAAAAAAATATTTTTTTAGTTACTTTGGAAAAAAAAATATTTTTTTAGTTACTTTGGAAAAAAAATATTTTTTTAGTTACTTTGGAAAAAAAAATATTTTTTTAGTTACTTTGGAAAAAAAAATATTTTTTTAGTTACTTTGGAAAAAAAAATATTTTTTTAGTTACTTTGGAAAAAAAAATATTTTTTTAGTTACTTTGGAAAAAAAAATATTTTTTTAGTTACTTTGGAAAAAATATATTTTTTTAGTTACTTTGGAAAAAAAAATATTTTTTTAGTTACTTTGGAAAAAAAAATATTTTTTTAGTTACTTTGGAAAAAAAAATATTTTTTTAGTTACTTTGGAAAAAAAGTTACTTTTTTAGTTACCTTGGAAAAAAAAATATTTTTTTAGTTACTTTGGAAAAAAAAATATTTTTTTAGTTACTTTGGAAAAAAAAATTTTTTTTTTAGTTACTTTGGAAAAAATTTACTTTTTTAGTTACTTTGGAAAAAAAAATATTTTTTTAGTTACTTTGGAAAAAAAAATATTTTTTTAGTTACTTTGGAAAAAAAATAATTTTTTTTAGTTACTTTGGAAAAAAAAATATTTTTTTAGTTACTTTGGAAAAAAAAATATTTTTTTAGTTACTTTGGAAAAAAAAATATTTTTTTAGTTACTTTGGAAAAAAAATATTTTTTTAGTTACTTTGGAAAAAAAAAAAATTTTTTAGTTACTTTGGAAAAAAAAATATTTTTTTAGTTACTTTGGAAAAAAAAATATTTTTTTAGTTACTTTGGAAAAAAAAATATTTTTTTAGTTACTTTGGAAAAAAAAATATTTTTTTAGTTACTTTGGAAAAAAAAATATTTTTTTAGTTACTTTGGAAAAAAAGTTACTTTTTTAGTTACCTTGGAAAAAAAAATATTTTTTTAGTTACTTTGGAAAAAAAAATATTTTTTTAGTTACTTTGGAAAAAAAAATATTTTTTTAGTTACTTTGGAAAAAAAAATATTTTTTTAGTTACTTTGGAAAAAAAAATATTTTTTTAGTTACTTTGGAAAAAAAGTTACTTTTTTAGTTACCTTGGAAAAAAAAATATTTTTTTAGTTACTTTGGAAAAAAAAATATTTTTTTAGTTACTTTGGAAAAAAAAATATTTTTTTAGTTACTTTGGAAAAAATATATTTTTTTAGTTACTTTGGAAAAAAAAATATTTTTTTAGTTACTTTGGAAAAAAAAATATTTTTTTAGTTACTTTGGAAAAAAAAATATTTTTTTAGTTACTTTTGAAAAAAAGTTACTTTTTTAGTTACCTTGGAAAAAAAAATATTTTTTTAGTTACTTTGGAAAAAAAAATATTTTTTTAGTTACTTTGGAAAAAAAATTTTTTTTTTTAGTTACTTTGGAAAAAAATTACTTTTTTAGTTACTTTGGAAAAAAAAATATTTTTTTAGTTACTTTGGAAAAAAAAATATTTTTTTAGTTACTTTGGAAAAAAAAATATTTTTTTAGTTACTTTGGAAAAAAAGTTACTTTTTTAGTTACCTTGGAAAAAAAAATATTTTTTTAGTTACTTTGGAAAAAAAAATATTTTTTTAGTTACTTTGGAAAAAAAAATATTTTTTTAGTTACTTTGGAAAAAAAGTTACTTTTTTAGTTACCTTGGAAAAAAAAATATTTTTTTAGTTACTTTGGAAAAAAAAATATTTTTTTAGTTACTTTGGAAAAAAAAATATTTTTTTAGTTACTTTGGAAAAAATATATTTTTTTAGTTACTTTGGAAAAAAAAATATTTTTTTAGTTACTTTGGAAAAAAAAATATTTTTTTAGTTACTTTGGGAAAAAAAATATTTTTTTAGTTACTTTGGAAAAAAAGTTACTTTTTTAGTTACCTTGGAAAAAAAAATATTTTTTTAGTTACTTTGGAAAAAAAAATATTTTTTTAGTTACTTTGGAAAAAAAGTTACTTTTTTAGTTACCTTGGAAAAAAAAATATTTTTTTAGTTACTTTGGAAAAAAAAATATTTTTTTAGTTACTTTGGAAAAAAAAATTTTTTTTTTAGTTACTTTGGAAAAAATTTACTTTTTTAGTTACTTTGGAAAAAAAAATATTTTTTTAGTTACTTTGGAAAAAAAAATAATTTTTTAGTTACTTTGGAAAAAAAATAATTTTTTTTAGTTACTTTGGAAAAAAAAATATTTTTTTAGTTACTTTGGAAAAAAAAATATTTTTTTAGTTACTTTGGAAAAAAAATATTTTTTTAGTTACTTTGGAAAAAAAAAAAAATTTTTAGTTACTTTGGAAAAAAAAATATTTTTTTTAGTTACTTTGGAAAAAATTTACTTTTTTAGTTACTTTGGAAAAAAAAATATTTTTTTAGTTACTTTGGAAAAAAAAATAATTTTTTAGTTACTTTGGAAAAAAAATAATTTTTTTTAGTTACTTTGGAAAAAAAAATATTTTTTTAGTTACTTTGGAAAAAAAAATATTTTTTTAGTTACTTTGGAAAAAAAAATATTTTTTTAGTTACTTTGGAAAAAAAATATTTTTTTAGTTACTTTGGAAAAAAAAATATTTTTTTAGTTACTTTGGAAAAAAAAATATTTTTTTAGTTACTTTGGAAAAAAAAATATTTTTTTAGTTACTTTGGAAAAAAAAATATTTTTTTAGTTACTTTGGAAAAAAAAATATTTTTTTAGTTACTTTGGAAAAAAAAATATTTTTTTAGTTACTTTGGAAAAAAAAATATTTTTTTAGTTACTTTGGAAAAAAAAATATTTTTTTAGTTACTTTGGAAAAAAAAATATTTTTTTAGTTACTTTGGAAAAAAAAATATTTTTTTAGTTACTTTGGAAAAAAAAAATATTTTTTTAGTTACTTTGGAAAAAAAAATATATTTTTAGTTACTTTGGAAAAAAAAATATTTTTTTAGTTACTTTGGAAAAAAAAATATTTTTTTAGTTACTTTGGAAAAAAAAATATTTTTTTAGTTACTTTGGAAAAAAAAATATTTTTTTAGTTACTTTGGAAAAAAAAATATTTTTTTAGTTACTTTGGAAAAAAAAATATTTTTTTAGTTACTTTGGAAAAAAAAATATTTTTTTAGTTACTTTGGAAAAAAAAAGTATTTTTTTAGTTACTTTGGAAAAAAAAATATTTTTTTAGTTACTTTGGAAAAAAAAATATTTTTTTAGTTACTTTGGAAAAAAAATTATTTTTTTAGTTACTTTGGAAAAAAAATATTTTTTTAGTTACTTTGGAAAAAAAAATATTTTTTTAGTTACTTTGGAAAAAAAAATATTTTTTTAGTTACTTTGGAAAAAAAAATATTTTTTTAGTTACTTTGGAAAAAAAAATATTTTTTTAGTTACTTTGGAAAAAAAATATTTTTTTAGTTACTTTGGAAAAAAAAATATTTTTTTAGTTACTTTGGAAAAAAAAATATTTTTTTAGTTACTTTGGAAAAAAAAATATTTTTTTAGTTACTTTGGAAAAAAAAATATTTTTTTAGTTACTTTGGAAAAAAAAATATTTTTTTAGTTACTTTGGAAAAAAAAATATTTTTTTAGTTACTTTGGAAAAAAAAATATTTTTTTAGTTACTTTGGAAAAAAAAATATTTTTTTAGTTACTTTGGAAAAAAAATATTTTTTTAGTTACTTTGGAAAAAAAAATATTTTTTTAGTTACTTTGGAAAAAAAAATATTTTTTTAGTTACTTTGGAAAAAAAATGTATTTTTTTAGTTACTTTGGGAAAAAAAAGTATTTTTTTAGTTACTTTGGAAAAAAAAATATTTTTTTAGTTACTTTGGAAAAAAAATTATTTTTTTAGTTACTTTGGAAAAAAAAATGTATTTTTTTAGTTACTTTGGGAAAAAAAAGTATTTTTTTAGTTACTTTGGAAAAAAAAATATTTTTTTAGTTACTTTGGAAAAAAAATGTATTTTTTTAGTTACTTTGGGAAAAAAAAGTATTTTTTTAGTTACTTTGGAAAAAAAAATATTTTTTTAGTTACTTTGGAAAAAAAAATATTTTTTTAGTTACTTTGGAAAAAAAATGTATTTTTTTAGTTACTTTGGGAAAAAAAAGTATTTTTTTAGTTACTTTGGAAAAAAAAATATTTTTTTAGTTACTTTGGAAAAAAAAATATTTTTTTAGTTACTTTGGAAAAAAAAATATTTTTTTAGTTACTTTGGAAAAAAAAATATTTTTTTAGTTACTTTGGAAAAAAAAATATTTTTTTAGTTACTTTGGAAAAAAAAATATTTTTTTAGTTACTTTGGAAAAAAAAATATTTTTTTAGTTACTTTGGAAAAAAAAATATTTTTTTAGTTACTTTGGAAAAAAAAATATTTTTTTAGTTACTTTGGAAAAAAAAATATTTTTTTAGTTACTTTGGAAAAAAAAATATTTTTTTAGTTACTTTGGAAAAAAAAATATTTTTTTAGTTACTTTGGAAAAAAAAATATTTTTTTAGTTACTTTGGAAAAAAAATATTTTTTTAGTTACTTTGGAAAAAAAAATATTTTTTTAGTTACTTTGGAAAAAAAAATATTTTTTTAGTTACTTTGGAAAAAAAAATATTTTTTTAGTTACTTTGGAAAAAAAAATATTTTTTTAGTTACTTTGGAAAAAAAAATATTTTTTTAGTTACTTTGGAAAAAAAAATATTTTTTTAGTTACTTTGGAAAAAAAAATATTTTTTTAGTTACTTTGGAAAAAAAAATATATTTTTAGTTACTTTGGAAAAAAAGTTACTTTTTTAGTTACCTTGGAAAAAAAAATATTTTTTTAGTTACTTTGGAAAAAAAAATATTTTTTTAGTTACTTTGGAAAAAAAAATATTTTTTTTAGTTACTTTGGAAAAAATTTACTTTTTTAGTTACTTTGGAAAAAAAAATATTTTTTTAGTTACTTTGGAAAAAAAAATAATTTTTTAGTTACTTTGGAAAAAAAATAATTTTTTTTAGTTACTTTGGAAAAAAAAATATTTTTTTAGTTACTTTGGAAAAAAAAATATTTTTTTAGTTACTTTGGAAAAAAAAAGTATTTTTTTAGTTACTTTGGAAAAAAAAATATTTTTTTAGTTACTTTGGAAAAAAAAAGTATTTTTTTAGTTACTTTGGAAAAAAAAAGTATTTTTTTAGTTACTTTGGAAAAAAAAATATTTTTTTAGTTACTTTGGAAAAAAAAATATTTTTTTAGTTACTTTGGAAAAAAAAATATTTTTTTAGTTACTTTGGAAAAAAAATATTTTTTTAGTTACTTTGGAAAAAAAAATATTTTTTTAGTTACTTTGGAAAAAAAAATATTTTTTTAGTTACTTTGGAAAAAAAAATATTTTTTTAGTTACTTTGGAAAAAAAAATATTTTTTTAGTTACTTTGGAAAAAAAATATTTTTTTAGTTACTTTGGAAAAAAAAATATTTTTTTAGTTACTTTGGAAAAAAAAATATTTTTTTAGTTACTTTGGAAAAAAAAATATTTTTTTAGTTACTTTGGAAAAAAAATATTTTTTTAGTTACTTTGGAAAAAAAAATATTTTTTTAGTTACTTTGGAAAAAAAAATATTTTTTTAGTTACTTTGGAAAAAAAAATATTTTTTTAGTTACTTTGGAAAAAAAAATATTTTTTTAGTTACTTTGGAAAAAAAAATATTTTTTTAGTTACTTTGGAAAAAAAAATATTTTTTTAGTTACTTTGGAAAAAAAAATATTTTTTTAGTTACTTTGGAAAAAAAAATATTTTTTTAGTTACTTTGGAAAAAAAAAGTATTTTTTTAGTTACTTTGGAAAAAAAAAAGTATTTTTTTAGTTACTTTGGAAAAAAAAATATTTTTTTAGTTACTTTGGAAAAAAAAAGTATTTTTTTAGTTACTTTGGAAAAAAAAATATTTTTTTAGTTACTTTGGAAAAAAAAATATTTTTTTAGTTACTTTGGAAAAAAAAATATTTTTTTAGTTACTTTGGAAAAAAAATATTTTTTTAGTTACTTTGGAAAAAAAAATATTTTTTTAGTTACTTTGGAAAAAAAAAGTATTTTTTTAGTTACTTTGGAAAAAAAAATATTTTTTTAGTTACTTTGGAAAAAAAAATATTTTTTTAGTTACTTTGGAAAAAAAATATTTTTTTAGTTACTTTGGAAAAAAAAATATTTTTTTAGTTACTTTGGAAAAAAAAATATTTTTTTAGTTACTTTGGAAAAAAAAATATTTTTTTAGTTACTTTGGAAAAAAAAATATTTTTTTAGTTACTTTGGAAAAAAAAATATTTTTTTAGTTACTTTGGAAAAAAAAATATTTTTTTAGTTACTTTGGAAAAAAAAATATTTTTTTAGTTACTTTGGAAAAAAAAATATTTTTTTAGTTACTTTGGAAAAAAAATATTTTTTTAGTTACTTTGGAAAAAAAAATATTTTTTTAGTTACTTTGGAAAAAAAATGTATTTTTTTAGTTACTTTGGGAAAAAAAAGTATTTTTTTAGTTACTTTGGAAAAAAAAATATTTTTTTAGTTACTTTGGAAAAAAAAATATTTTTTTAGTTACTTTGGAAAAAAAATGTATTTTTTTAGTTACTTTGGGAAAAAAAAGTATTTTTTTAGTTACTTTGGAAAAAAAAATATTTTTTTAGTTACTTTGGAAAAAAAATGTATTTTTTTAGTTACTTTGGGAAAAAAAAGTATTTTTTTAGTTACTTTGGAAAAAAAAATATTTTTTTAGTTACTTTGGAAAAAAAATATTTTTTTAGTTACTTTGGAAAAAAAATGTATTTTTTTAGTTACTTTGGGAAAAAAAAGTATTTTTTTAGTTACTTTGGAAAAAAAAATATTTTTTTAGTTACTTTGGAAAAAAAAATATTTTTTTAGTTACTTTGGAAAAAAAAATATTTTTTTAGTTACTTTGGAAAAAAAAATATTTTTTTAGTTACTTTGGAAAAAAAAATATTTTTTTAGTTACTTTGGAAAAAAAAATATTTTTTTAGTTACTTTGGAAAAAAAAATATTTTTTTAGTTACTTTGGAAAAAAAAATATTTTTTTAGTTACTTTGGAAAAAAAAATATTTTTTTAGTTACTTTGGAAAAAAAAATATTTTTTTAGTTACTTTGGAAAAAAAAATATTTTTTTAGTTACTTTGGAAAAAAAAATATTTTTTTAGTTACTTTGGAAAAAAAATATTTTTTTAGTTACTTTGGAAAAAAAAATATTTTTTTAGTTACTTTGGAAAAAAAAATATTTTTTTAGTTACTTTGGAAAAAAAAATATTTTTTTAGTTACTTTGGAAAAAAAAATATTTTTTTAGTTACTTTGGAAAAAAAAATATTTTTTTAGTTACTTTGGAAAAAAAATGTATTTTTTTAGTTACTTTGGGAAAAAAAAGTATTTTTTTAGTTACTTTGGAAAAAAAAATATTTTTTTAGTTACTTTGGAAAAAAAAATATTTTTTTAGTTACTTTGGAAAAAAAAATATTTTTTTAGTTACTTTGGAAAAAAAAATATTTTTTTAGTTACTTTGGAAAAAAAAATATTTTTTTAGTTACTTTGGAAAAAAAAATATTTTTTTAGTTACTTTGGAAAAAAAAATATTTTTTTAGTTACTTTGGAAAAAAAAATATTTTTTTAGTTACTTTGGAAAAAAAAATATTTTTTTAGTTACTTTGGAAAAAAAAATATTTTTTTAGTTACTTTGGAAAAAAAAATATTTTTTTAGTTACTTTGGAAAAAAAAATATTTTTTTAGTTACTTTGGAAAAAAAAATATTTTTTTAGTTACTTTGGAAAAAAAATATTTTTTTAGTTACTTTGGAAAAAAAAATATTTTTTAGTTACTTTGGAAAAAAAAATATTTTTTTAGTTACTTTGGAAAAAAAAATATTTTTTTAGTTACTTTGGAAAAAAAAAATATTTTTTTAGTTACTTTGGAAAAAAAAATATTTTTTTAGTTACTTTGGAAAAAAAAATATTTTTTTAGTTACTTTGGAAAAAAAAATATTTTTTTAGTTACTTTGGAAAAAAAAATATATTTTTAGTTACTTTGGAAAAAAAGTTACTTTTTTAGTTACCTTGGAAAAAAAAATATTTTTTTAGTTACTTTGGAAAAAAATATATATTTTTAGTTACTTTGGAAAAAAAAATATTTTTTTTAGTTACTTTGGAAAAAATTTACTTTTTTAGTTACTTTGGAAAAAAAAATATTTTTTTAGTTACTTTGGAAAAAAAAATAATTTTTTAGTTACTTTGGAAAAAAAATAATTTTTTTTAGTTACTTTGGAAAAAAAAATATTTTTTTAGTTACTTTGGAAAAAAAAATATTTTTTTAGTTACTTTGGAAAAAAAAGTATTTTTTTAGTTACTTTGGAAAAAAAAAGTATTTTTTTAGTTACTTTGGAAAAAAAAATATTTTTTTAGTTACTTTGGAAAAAAAAATATTTTTTTAGTTACTTTGGAAAAAAAAATATTTTTTTAGTTACTTTGGAAAAAAAATATTTTTTAGTTACTTTGGAAAAAAAAATATTTTTTTAGTTACTTTGGAAAAAAAAATATTTTTTTAGTTACTTTGGAAAAAAAAATATTTTTTTAGTTACTTTGGAAAAAAAAATATTTTTTTAGTTACTTTGGAAAAAAAATATTTTTTTAGTTACTTTGGAAAAAAAAATATTTTTTTAGTTACTTTGGAAAAAAAAATATTTTTTTAGTTACTTTGGAAAAAAAAATATTTTTTTAGTTACTTTGGAAAAAAAAATATTTTTTTAGTTACTTTGGAAAAAAAAATATTTTTTTAGTTACTTTGGAAAAAAAAATATTTTTTTAGTTACTTTGGAAAAAAATATATTTTTTTAGTTACTTTGGAAAAAAAATGTATTTTTTTAGTTACTTTGGGAAAAAAAAGTATTTTTTTAGTTACTTTGGAAAAAAAAATATTTTTTTAGTTACTTTGGAAAAAAAAATATTTTTTTAGTTACTTTGGAAAAAAAAATGTATTTTTTTAGTTACTTGGGAAAAAAAAGTATTTTTTTAGTTACTTTGGAAAAAAAAATATTTTTTTAGTTACTTTGGAAAAAAAAATATTTTTTTAGTTACTTTGGAAAAAAAAATATTTTTTTAGTTACTTTGGAAAAAAAAATATTTTTTTAGTTACTTTGGAAAAAAAAATATTTTTTTAGTTACTTTGGAAAAAAAAATATTTTTTTAGTTACTTTGGAAAAAAAAAATATTTTTTTAGTTACTTTGGAAAAAAAAATATTTTTTTAGTTACTTTGGAAAAAAAAATATTTTTTTAGTTACTTTGGAAAAAAAAATATTTTTTTAGTTACTTTGGAAAAAAAAATATTTTTTTAGTTACTTTGGAAAAAAAAATATTTTTTTAGTTACTTTGGAAAAAAAAATATTTTTTTAGTTACTTTGGAAAAAAAATATTTTTTTAGTTACTTTGGAAAAAAAAATATTTTTTTAGTTACTTTGGAAAAAAAAATATTTTTTTAGTTACTTTGGAAAAAAAAATATTTTTTTAGTTACTTTGGAAAAAAAAATATTTTTTTAGTTACTTTGGAAAAAAAAATATTTTTTTAGTTACTTTGGAAAAAAAAATATTTTTTTAGTTACTTTGGAAAAAAAAATATTTTTTTAGTTACTTTGGAAAAAAAAATATTTTTTTAGTTACTTTGGAAAAAAGTTACTTTTTTAGTTACTTTGGAAAAAAAAATATTTTTTTAGTTACTTTGGAAAAAAAAATATTTTTTTAGTTACTTTGGAAAAAAAAATATTTTTTTAGTTACTTTGGAAAAAAAAATATTTTTTTAGTTACTTTGGAAAAAAAAATATTTTTTTAGTTACTTTGGAAAAAAAAATATTTTTTTAGTTACTTTGGAAAAAAAATATTTTTTTAGTTACTTTGGAAAAAAAAATATTTTTTTAGTTACTTTGGAAAAAAAAATATTTTTTTAGTTACTTTGGAAAAAAAAATATTTTTTTAGTTACTTTGGAAAAAAAAATATTTTTTTAGTTACTTTGGAAAAAAAAATATTTTTTTAGTTACTTTGGAAAAAAAAATATTTTTTTAGTTACTTTGGAAAAAAAAATATTTTTTTAGTTACTTTGGAAAAAAAATATTTTTTTAGTTACTTTGGAAAAAAAAATATTTTTTTAGTTACTTTGGAAAAAAAAATATTTTTTTAGTTACTTTGGAAAAAAAAATATTTTTTTAGTTACTTTGGAAAAAAAAATATTTTTTTAGTTACTTTGGAAAAAAAAATATTTTTTTAGTTACTTTGGAAAAAAAAATATTTTTTTAGTTACTTTGGAAAAAAAAATATTTTTTTAGTTACTTTGGAAAAAAAAATATTTTTTTAGTTACTTTGGAAAAAAAAATATTTTTTTAGTTACTTTGGAAAAAAAAATATTTTTTTAGTTACTTTGGAAAAAAAAATATTTTTTTAGTTACTTTGGAAAAAAAAATATTTTTTTAGTTACTTTGGAAAAAAAAATAGTTTTTTAGTTACTTTGGAAAAAAAAATATTTTTTTAGTTACTTTGGAAAAAAAAATATTTTTTTAGTTACTTTGGAAAAAAAAATATTTTTTTAGTTACTTTGGAAAAAAAAATATTTTTTTAGTTACTTTGGAAAAAAAAATATTTTTTTAGTTACTTTGGAAAAAAAAATATTTTTTTAGTTACTTTGGAAAAAAAAATATTTTTTTAGTTACTTTGGAAAAAAAAATATTTTTTTAGTTACTTTGGAAAAAAAAATATTTTTTTAGTTACTTTGGAAAAAAAAATATTTTTTTAGTTACTTTGGAAAAAAAAATATTTTTTTAGTTACTTTGGAAAAAAAAATATTTTTTTAGTTACTTTGGAAAAAAAAATATTTTTTTAGTTACTTTGGAAAAAAAAATATTTTTTTAGTTACTTTGGAAAAAAAAATATTTTTTTAGTTACTTTGGAAAAAAAAATATTTTTTTAGTTACTTTGGAAAAAAAAATATTTTTTTAGTTACTTTGGAAAAAAAAATATTTTTTTAGTTACTTTGGAAAAAAAAATATTTTTTTAGTTACTTTGGAAAAAAAAATATTTTTTTAGTTACTTTGGAAAAAAAAATATTTTTTTAGTTACTTTGGAAAAAAAAATATTTTTTTAGTTACTTTGGAAAAAAAAATATTTTTTTAGTTACTTTGGAAAAAAAAATATTTTTTTAGTTACTTTGGAAAAAAAAATATTTTTTTAGTTACTTTGGAAAAAAAAATATTTTTTTAGTTACTTTGGAAAAAAAAATATTTTTTTAGTTACTTTGGAAAAAAAAATATTTTTTTAGTTACTTTGGAAAAAAAAATATTTTTTTAGTTACTTTGGAAAAAAAAATATTTTTTTAGTTACTTTGGAAAAAAAAATATTTTTTTAGTTACTTTGGAAAAAAAAATATTTTTTTAGTTACTTTGGAAAAAAAAATATTTTTTTAGTTACTTTGGAAAAAAAAATATTTTTTTAGTTACTTTGGAAAAAAAAATATTTTTTTAGTTACTTTGGAAAAAAAAATATTTTTTTAGTTACTTTGGAAAAAAAAATATTTTTTTAGTTACTTTGGAAAAAAAAATATTTTTTTAGTTACTTTGGAAAAAAAAATATTTTTTTAGTTACTTTGGAAAAAAAAATATTTTTTTAGTTACTTTGGAAAAAAAAATATTTTTTTAGTTACTTTGGAAAAAAAAATATTTTTTTAGTTACTTTGGAAAAAAAAATATTTTTTTAGTTACTTTGGAAAAAAAAATATTTTTTTAGTTACTTTGGAAAAAAAAATATTTTTTTAGTTACTTTGGAAAAAAAAATATTTTTTTAGTTACTTTGGAAAAAAAAATATTTTTTTAGTTACTTTGGAAAAAAAAATATTTTTTTAGTTACTTTGGAAAAAAAAATATTTTTTTAGTTACTTTGGAAAAAAAAATATTTTTTTAGTTACTTTGGAAAAAAAAATATTTTTTTAGTTACTTTGGAAAAAAAAATATTTTTTTAGTTACTTTGGAAAAAAAAATATTTTTTTAGTTACTTTGGAAAAAAAAATATTTTTTTAGTTACTTTGGAAAAAAAAATATTTTTTTAGTTACTTTGGAAAAAAAAATATTTTTTTAGTTACTTTGGAAAAAAAAATATTTTTTTAGTTACTTTGGAAAAAAAAATATTTTTTTAGTTACTTTGGAAAAAAAAATATTTTTTTAGTTACTTTGGAAAAAAAAATATTTTTTTAGTTACTTTGGAAAAAAAAATATTTTTTTAGTTACTTTGGAAAAAAAAATATTTTTTTAGTTACTTTGGAAAAAAAAATATTTTTTTAGTTACTTTGGAAAAAAAAATATTTTTTTAGTTACTTTGGAAAAAAAAATATTTTTTTAGTTACTTTGGAAAAAAAAATATTTTTTTAGTTACTTTGGAAAAAAAAATATTTTTTTAGTTACTTTGGAAAAAAAAATATTTTTTTAGTTACTTTGGAAAAAAAAATATTTTTTTAGTTACTTTGGAAAAAAAAATATTTTTTTAGTTACTTTGGAAAAAAAAATATTTTTTTAGTTACTTTGGAAAAAAAAATATTTTTTTAGTTACTTTGGAAAAAAAAATATTTTTTTAGTTACTTTGGAAAAAAAAATATTTTTTTAGTTACTTTGGAAAAAAAAATATTTTTTTAGTTACTTTGGAAAAAAAAATATTTTTTTAGTTACTTTGGAAAAAAAAATATTTTTTTAGTTACTTTGGAAAAAAAAATATTTTTTTAGTTACTTTGGAAAAAAAAATATTTTTTTAGTTACTTTGGAAAAAAAAATATTTTTTTAGTTACTTTGGAAAAAAAAATATTTTTTTAGTTACTTTGGAAAAAAAAATATTTTTTTAGTTACTTTGGAAAAAAAAATATTTTTTTAGTTACTTTGGAAAAAAAAATATTTTTTTAGTTACTTTGGAAAAAAAAATATTTTTTTAGTTACTTTGGAAAAAAAAATATTTTTTTAGTTACTTTGGAAAAAAAAATATTTTTTTAGTTACTTTGGAAAAAAAAATATTTTTTTAGTTACTTTGGAAAAAAAAATATTTTTTTAGTTACTTTGGAAAAAAAAATATTTTTTTAGTTACTTTGGAAAAAAAAATATTTTTTTAGTTACTTTGGAAAAAAAAATATTTTTTTAGTTACTTTGGAAAAAAAAATATTTTTTTAGTTACTTTGGAAAAAAAAATATTTTTTTAGTTACTTTGGAAAAAAAAATATTTTTTTAGTTACTTTGGAAAAAAAAATATTTTTTTAGTTACTTTGGAAAAAAAAATATTTTTTTAGTTACTTTGGAAAAAAAAATATTTTTTTAGTTACTTTGGAAAAAAAAATATTTTTTTAGTTACTTTGGAAAAAAAAATATTTTTTTAGTTACTTTGGAAAAAAAAATATTTTTTTAGTTACTTTGGAAAAAAAAATATTGGAAAAAAAAATATTTTTTTAGTTTCTTTGGAAAAAAAAATATTTTTTTAGTTACTTTGGAAAAAAAATATTTTTTTAGTTACTTTGGAAAAAAATATATTTTTTTAGTTACTTTGGAAAAAAAAAAATTTTTTAGTTACTTTGGAAAAAAAAATATTTTTTTAGTTTCTTTGGAAAAAAAAAAAATTGTTTAGTTACTTTGGAAAAAAAAATATTTTTTTAGTTTCTTTGGGAAAAAAAATATTTTTTTAGTTACTTTGGAAAAAAAAATATTTTTTTAGTTACTTTGGAAAAAAAAATATTTTTTTAGTTTCTTTGGAAAAAAAAATATTTTTTTAGTTACTTTGGGAAAAAAAATATTTTTTTAGTTACTTTGGAAAAAAAAATATTTTTTTAGTTACTTTGGAAAAAAAAATATTTTTTTAGTTACTTTGGAAAAAAAAAATATTTTTTAGTTACTTTGGAAAAAAAAATATTTTTTTAGTTACTTTGGGAAAAAAAATATTTTTTTAGTTACTTTGGAAAAAAAAATATTTTTTTAGTTTCTTTGGAAATTTTTTTTTTTTTTTAGTTACTTTGGAAAAAAAAAATTGTTTTAGTTACTTTGGAAAAAAAAATATTTTTTTAGTTTCTTTGGAAAAAAAAATATTTTTTTAGTTACTTTGGAAAAAAAAAAAATTTTTTAGTTACTTTGGAAAAAAAATATTTTTTTAGTTACTTTGGAAAAAAAATATTTTTTTAGTTACTTTGGGAAAAAAAATATTTTTTTAGTTACTTTGGAAAAAAAAATATTTTTTTAGTTACTTTGGAAAAAAAAATATTTTTTTAGTTACTTTGGAAAAAAAAATATTTTTTTAGTTACTTTGGAAAAAAAAATATTTTTTTAGTTACTTTGGAAAAAAAAATATTTTTTTAGTTACTTTGGAAAAAAAATATTTTTTTAGTTACTTTGGGAAAAAAAATATTTTTTTAGTTACTTTGGAAAAAAAAATATTTTTTTAGTTACTTTGGAAAAAAAAATATTTTTTTAGTTACTTTGGAAAAAAAAATATTTTTTTAGTTACTTTGGGAAAAAAAATATTTTTTTAGTTTCTTTGGAAAAAAAAATATTTTTTTAGTTACTTTGGAAAAAAAAATATTTTTTTAGTTTCTTTGGAAAAAAAAATATTTTTTTAGTTTCTTTGGAAAAAAAAATATTTTTTTAGTTACTTTGGAAAAAAAAATATTTTTTTAGTTACTTTGGAAAAAAAATATTTTTTTAGTTACTTTGGAAAAAAAAATATTTTTTTAGTTACTTTGGAAAAAAAAATATTTTTTTAGTTACTTTGGAAAAAAAAATATTTTTTTAGTTTCTTTGGAAAAAAAAATATTTTTTTAGTTACTTTGGAAAAAAAATATTTTTTTAGTTACTTTGGAAAAAAAAATATTTTTTTAGTTACTTTGGAAAAAAAAAAATTTTTTTAGTTTCTTTGGAAAAAAAAAATTTTTTTTAGTTACTTTGGAAAAAAAAATATTTTTTTAGTTTCTTTGGAAAAAAAAATATTTTTTTAGTTACTTTGGAAAAAAAAATATTTTTTTAGTTACTTTGGAAAAAAAAATATTTTTTTAGTTTCTTTGGAAAAAAAAATATTTTTTTAGTTACTTTGGAAAAAAAAATATTTTTTTAGTTACTTTGGAAAAAAAAATATTTTTTTAGTTACTTTGGAAAAAAAAAATATTTTTTAGTTACTTTGGAAAAAAATATATTTTTTTAGTTACTTTGGAAAAAAAAAAAATTTTTTAGTTACTTTGGAAAAAAAATATTTTTTTAGTTACTTTGGGAAAAAAAATATTTTTTTAGTTACTTTGGAAAAAAAAATATTTTTTTAGTTACTTTGGAAAAAAAAATATTTTTTTAGTTACTTTGGAAAAAAAAATATTTTTTTAGTTACTTTGGGAAAAAAAATATTTTTTTAGTTACTTTGGAAAAAAAAAATTTTTTTTAGTTACTTTGGAAAAAAAAATATTTTTTTAGTTTCTTTGGAAAAAAAAATATTTTTTTAGTTACTTTGGAAAAAAAATATTTTTTTAGTTACTTTGGAAAAAAATATATTTTTTTAGTTACTTTGGAAAAAAAAATATTTTTTAGTTACTTTGGAAAAAAAAATATTTTTTTAGTTTCTTTGGAAAAAAAAAAAATTGTTTAGTTACTTTGGAAAAAAAAATATTTTTTTAGTTTCTTTGGGAAAAAAAATATTTTTTTAGTTACTTTGGAAAAAAAAATATTTTTTTAGTTACTTTGGAAAAAAAAATATTTTTTTAGTTTCTTTGGAAAAAAAAATATTTTTTTAGTTACTTTGGGAAAAAAAATATTTTTTTAGTTACTTTGGAAAAAAAAATATTTTTTTAGTTACTTTGGAAAAAAAAATTTTTTTTTAGTTACTTTGGAAAAAAAAATATTTTTTTAGTTACTTTGGAAAAAAATATATTTTTTTAGTTACTTTGGAAAAAAAAATATTTTTTTAGTTACTTTGGAAAAAAAAATATTTTTTTAGTTACTTTGGGAAAAAAAATATTTTTTTAGTTACTTTGGAAAAAAAAATATTTTTTTAGTTTCTTTGGAAATTTTTTTTTTTTTTTAGTTACTTTGGAAAAAAAAATTGTTTTAGTTACTTTGGAAAAAAAAATATTTTTTTAGTTTCTTTGGAAAAAAAAATATTTTTTTAGTTACTTTGGAAAAAAAAAAAATTTTTTAGTTACTTTGGAAAAAAAATATTTTTTTAGTTACTTTGGAAAAAAAATATTTTTTTAGTTACTTTGGGAAAAAAAATATTTTTTTAGTTACTTTGGAAAAAAAAATATTTTTTTAGTTACTTTGGAAAAAAAAATATTTTTTTAGTTACTTTGGAAAAAAAAATATTTTTTTAGTTACTTTGGAAAAAAAAATATTTTTTTAGTTACTTTGGAAAAAAAAATATTTTTTTAGTTACTTTGGAAAAAAAATATTTTTTTAGTTACTTTGGGAAAAAAAATATTTTTTTAGTTACTTTGGAAAAAAAAATATTTTTTTAGTTACTTTGGAAAAAAAAATATTTTTTTAGTTACTTTGGAAAAAAAAATATTTTTTTAGTTACTTTGGGAAAAAAAATATTTTTTTAGTTTCTTTGGAAAAAAAAATATTTTTTTAGTTACTTTGGAAAAAAAAATATTTTTTTAGTTTCTTTGGAAAAAAAAATATTTTTTTAGTTTCTTTGGAAAAAAAAATATTTTTTTAGTTACTTTGGAAAAAAAAATATTTTTTTAGTTACTTTGGAAAAAAAAATATTTTTTTAGTTTCTTTGGAAAAAAAAAAAAATTTTAGTTACTTTGGAAAAAAAAATATTTTTTTAGTTTCTTTGGGAAAAAAAATATTTTTTTAGTTTCTTTGGAAAAAAAAAAAATTTTTTAGTTACTTTGGAAAAAAATATTTTTTTAGTTTCTTTGGAAAAAAAAATATTTTTTTAGTTACTTTGGGAAAAAAAATATTTTTTTAGTTACTTTGGAAAAAAAAATATTTTTTTAGTTACTTTGGAAAAAAAAATTTTTTTTTAGTTACTTTGGAAAAAAAAATATTTTTTTAGTTACTTTGGAAAAAAATATATTTTTTTAGTTACTTTGGAAAAAAAAATATTTTTTTAGTTACTTTGGAAAAAAAAATATTTTTTTAGTTACTTTGGGAAAAAAAATATTTTTTTAGTTACTTTGGAAAAAAAAATATTTTTTTAGTTTCTTTGGAAATTTTTTTTTTTTTTTAGTTACTTTGGAAAAAAAAATTGTTTTAGTTACTTTGGAAAAAAAAATATTTTTTTAGTTTCTTTGGAAAAAAAAATATTTTTTTAGTTACTTTGGAAAAAAAAAAAATTTTTTAGTTACTTTGGAAAAAAAATATTTTTTTAGTTACTTTGGAAAAAAAATATTTTTTTAGTTACTTTGGGAAAAAAAATATTTTTTTAGTTACTTTGGAAAAAAAAATATTTTTTTAGTTACTTTGGAAAAAAAAATATTTTTTTAGTTACTTTGGAAAAAAAAATATTTTTTTAGTTACTTTGGAAAAAAAAATATTTTTTTAGTTACTTTGGAAAAAAAAATATTTTTTTAGTTACTTTGGAAAAAAAATATTTTTTTAGTTACTTTGGGAAAAAAAATATTTTTTTAGTTACTTTGGAAAAAAAAATATTTTTTTAGTTACTTTGGAAAAAAAAATATTTTTTTAGTTACTTTGGAAAAAAAAATATTTTTTTAGTTACTTTGGGAAAAAAAATATTTTTTTAGTTTCTTTGGAAAAAAAAATATTTTTTTAGTTACTTTGGAAAAAAAAATATTTTTTTAGTTTCTTTGGAAAAAAAAATATTTTTTTAGTTTCTTTGGAAAAAAAAATATTTTTTTAGTTACTTTGGAAAAAAAAATATTTTTTTAGTTACTTTGGAAAAAAAAATATTTTTTTAGTTTCTTTGGAAAAAAAAAAAAATTTTAGTTACTTTGGAAAAAAAAATATTTTTTTAGTTTCTTTGGGAAAAAAAATATTTTTTTAGTTTCTTTGGAAAAAAAAAAAATTTTTTAGTTACTTTGGAAAAAAATATTTTTTTAGTTTCTTTGGAAAAAAAATATATTTTTTTAGTTACTTTGGAAAAAAAAATATTTTTTTAGTTTCTTTGGAAAAAAAAATATTTTTTTAGTTACTTTGGAAAAAAAAATATTTTTTTAGTTACTTTGGAAAAAAAAATATTTTTTTAGTTACTTTGGGAAAAAAAATATTTTTTAGTTACTTTGGAAAAAAAAATATTTTTTTAGTTTCTTTGGAAAAAAAAATATTTTTTTAGTTACTTTGGAAAATAAAATATTTTTTTAGTTACTTTGGAAAAAAAAATATTTTTTTAGTTACTTTGGAAAAAAAAATATTTTTTTAGTTACTTTGGAAAAAAAATATTTTTTAGTTACTTTGGAAAAAAAAATATTTTTTTAGTTACTTTGGGAAAAAAAATATTTTTTTAGTTACTTTGGAAAAAAAAATATTTTTTTAGTTTCTTTGGAAAAAATTTGTTTTTTTTAGTTACTTTGGAAAAAAAAATATTTTTTTAGTTTCTTTGGAAAAAAAAATATTTTTTTAGTTACTTTGGAAAAAAAAATATTTTTTTAGTTACTTTGGAAAAAAAAATATTTTTTTAGTTACTTTGGAAAAAAAAAAAAATTTTTAGTTTCTTTGGAAAAAAAAAAATTTTTTTAGTTACTTTGGAAAAAAAAAATTTTTTTAGTTACTTTGGAAAAAAAAATATTTTTTTAGTTACTTTGGAAAAAAAAATATTTTTTTAATTACTTTGGAAAAAAAAATATTTTTTTAGTTACTTTGGAAAAAAAAAAAATTTTTTAGTTACTTTGGAATAAAAAATATTTTTTTAGTTACTTTGGAAAAAAAATATATTTTTTAGTTTCTTTGGAAAAAAAAATATTTTTTTAGTTACTTTGGAAAAAAAAAAAAATTTTAGTTACTTTGGAAAACAAAATATTTTTTTAGTTACTTTGGAAAAAAAAATATTTTTTTAATTACTTTGGAAAAAAAAATATTTTTTTAGTTACTTTGGAAAAAAAAATTTTTTTTAGTTACTTTGGAAAAAAAAATATTTTTTAGTTACTTTGGAAAAAAAAAAATTTTTTTAGTTACTTTGGGAAAAAAAATATTTTTTTAGTTACTTTGGAAAAAAAAATATTTTTTTAGTTTCTTTGGAAAAAATTTGTTTTTTTTAGTTACTTTGGAAAAAAAAATATTTTTTTAGTTTCTTTGGAAAAAAAAATATTTTTTTAGTTACTTTGGAAAAAAAAATATTTTTTTAGTTACTTTGGAAAAAAAAATATTTTTTTAGTTACTTTGGAAAAAAAAATATTTTTTTAGTTACTTTGGAAAAAAAAATTTTTTTAGTTACTTTGGAAAAAAAAATATTTTTTTAGTTACTTTGGAAAAAAAAAATTTTTTTTAGTTACTTTGGAAAAAAAAATATTTTTTTAGTTACTTTGGAAAAAAAAATATTTTTTTAGTTACTTTGGAAAAAAAAAATATTTTTTAGTTACTTTGGAAAAAAAAATATTTTTTTAGTTACTTTGGAAAAAAAAATATTTTTTTAGTTACTTGAAAAAAAAATATTTTTTTAGTTACTTTGGAAAAAAAAAATTTTTTTTAGTTACTTTGGAAAAAAAAATATTTTTTTAGTTTCTTTGGAAAAAAAAATAATTTTTTAGTTACTTTGGAAAAAAAATATTTTTTTAGTTTCTTTGGAAAAAAAAATATTTTTTTAGTTACTTTGGAAAAAAAATATTTTTTTAGTTACTTTGGAAAAAAAAATATTTTTTTAGTTACTTTGGAAAAAAAAATATTTTTTAGTTACTTTGGAAAAAAAAAATTTTTTTAGTTTCTTTGGAAAAAAAAAAATTTTTTAGTTACTTTGGAAAAAAAAATATTTTTTTAGTTTCTTTGGGAAAAAAATATTTTTTTAGTTACTTTGGAAAAAAAATATTTTTTTAGTTACTTTGGAAAAAAAAATATTTTTTTAGTTACTTTGGAAAAAAAAATATTTTTTAGTTACTTTGGAAAAAAAATTTTTTTTTTAGTTTCTTTGGAAAAAAAAAAAAAAATTTTAGTTACTTTGGAAAAAAAATATTTTTTTAGTTTCTTTGGGAAAAAAAAAAAATTTTTAGTTACTTTGGAAAAAAAAATATTTTTTTAGTTACTTTGGAAAAAAAATTTTTTTTTAGTTACTTTGGAAAAAAAAATATTTTTTTAGTTACTTTGGAAAAAAAAATATTTTTTTAGTTACTTTGGAAAAAAATATATTTTTTTAGTTACTTTGGAAAAAATATATTTTTTTAGTTACTTTGGAAAAAAAAATATTTTTTTAGTTACTTTGGAAAAAAAAATATTTTTTTAGTTACTTTGGAAAAAAAAATATTTTTTTAGTTACTTTGGAAAAAAAAATATTTTTTTAGTTTCTTTGGAAAAAAAAATATTTTTTTAGTTACTTTGGAAAAAAAAATATTTTTTTAGTTTCTTTGGGAAAAAAAATATTTTTTTAGTTACTTTGGAAAAAAAAATATTTTTTTAGTTACTTTGGAAAAAAAAAATATTTTTTTAGTTTCTTTGGAAAAAAAAAATTTTTTTTAGTTACTTTGGGAAAAAAAATATTTTTTTAGTTACTTTGGAAAAAAAAATATTTTTTTAGTTACTTTGGAAAAAAAATAATTTTTTTAGTTACTTTGGAAAAAAAAATATTTTTTTAGTTACTTTGGAAAAAAAAATATTTTTTTAGTTACTTTGGAAAAAAAATATATTTTTTTAGTTACTTTGGAAAAAAAAATATTTTTTAGTTACTTTGGAAAAAAAAATATTTTTTTAGTTTCTTTGGGAAAAAAAATATTTTTTTAGTTACTTTGGAAAAAAAAATATTTTTTTAGTTACTTTGGAAAAAAAAATATTTTTTTAGTTACTTTGGAAAAAAATATATATTTTTAGTTTCTTTGGAAAAAAAAATATTTTTTTAGTTACTTTGGAAAAAAAAATATTTTTTTAGTTACTTTGGAAAAAAATATATTTTTTTAGTTACTTTGGAAAAAAAAATATTTTTTTAGTTACTTTGGAAAAAAAAATATTTTTTTAGTTACTTTGGAAAAAAAAATATTTTTTTAGTTACTTTGGAAAAAAATATTTTTTTTTAGTTACTTTGGAAAAAAAAATATTTTTTTAGTTACTTTGGAAAAAAAAATATTTTTTAGTTACTTTGGAAAAAAAAAAATTTTTTTAGTTACTTTGGAAAAAAAAATATTTTTTTAATTACTTTGGAAAAAAAAATATTTTTTTAGTTACTTTGGAAAAAAAAAATTTTTTTTAGTTACTTTGGAAAAAAAAATATTTTTTTAGTTACTTTGGAAAAAAAATAATTTTTTTAGTTACTTTGGAAAAAAAAAAAATGTTTTAGTTACTTTGGAAAAAAAATATTTTTTTAGTTACTTTGGGAAAAAAAATATTTTTTTAGTTACTTTGGAAAAAAAAATATTTTTTTAGTTACTTTGGAAAAAAAAATATTTTTTTAGTTACTTTGGAAAAAAATATATTTTTTTAGTTACTTTGGAAAAAAATATATTTTTTTAGTTACTTTGGAAAAAAAAATATTTTTTTAGTTACTTTGGAAAAAAAAAAAAATTTTTAGTTACTTTGGAAAAAAAATAATTTTTTTAGTTACTTTGGAAAAAAAAAAAATGTTTTAGTTACTTTGGAAAAAAAATATTTTTTTAGTTACTTTGGGAAAAAAAATATTTTTTTAGTTACTTTGGAAAAAAAAATATTTTTTTAGTTACTTTGGAAAAAAAAATATTTTTTTAGTTACTTTGGAAAAAAATATATTTTTTTAGTTACTTTGGAAAAAAAAATATTTTTTTAGTTACTTTGGAAAAAAATATATTTTTTTAGTTACTTTGGAAAAAAAAATATTTTTTTAGTTACTTTGGAAAAAAAAAAAATTTTTTAGTTACTTTGGAAAAAAAATATTTTTTTAGTTACTTTGGGAAAAAAAATATTTTTTTAGTTACTTTGGAAAAAAAAATATTTTTTTAGTTACTTTGGAAAAAAAAATATTTTTTTAGTTACTTTGGAAAAAAATATATTTTTTTAGTTACTTTGGAAAAAATATATTTTTTTAGTTACTTTGGAAAAAAAAATATTTTTTTAGTTACTTTGGAAAAAAAAATATTTTTTTAGTTACTTTGGAAAAAAAAATATTTTTTTAGTTACTTTGGAAAAAAAAATATTTTTTTAGTTTCTTTGGAAAAAAAAATATTTTTTTAGTTACTTTGGAAAAAAAAATATTTTTTTAGTTTCTTTGGGAAAAAAAATATTTTTTTAGTTACTTTGGAAAAAAAATATTTTTTTAGTTACTTTGGAAAAAAAAAATATTTTTTTAGTTTCTTTGGAAAAAAAAAATTTTTTTTAGTTACTTTGGGAAAAAAAATATTTTTTTAGTTACTTTGGAAAAAAAAATATTTTTTTAGTTACTTTGGAAAAAAAAATTTTTTTTTAGTTACTTTGGAAAAAAAAATATTTTTTTAGTTACTTTGGAAAAAAAAATATTTTTTTAGTTACTTTGGAAAAAAAATATATTTTTTTAGTTACTTTGGAAAAAAAAATATTTTTTAGTTACTTTGGAAAAAAAAATATTTTTTTAGTTTCTTTGGGAAAAAAATATTTTTTTAGTTACTTTGGAAAAAAAAATATTTTTTTAGTTACTTTGGAAAAAAAAATATTTTTTTAGTTACTTTGGAAAAAAATATATATTTTTAGTTTCTTTGGAAAAAAAATATTTTTTTAGTTACTTTGGAAAAAAAAATATTTTTTTAGTTACTTTGGAAAAAAATATATTTTTTTAGTTACTTTGGAAAAAAAAATATTTTTTTAGTTACTTTGGAAAAAAAAATATTTTTTTAGTTACTTTGGAAAAAAAAATATTTTTTTAGTTACTTTGGAAAAAAATATTTTTTTTTAGTTACTTTGGAAAAAAAAATATTTTTTTAGTTACTTTGGAAAAAAAAATATTTTTTAGTTACTTTGGAAAAAAAAATATTTTTTTAGTTACTTTGGGAAAAAAAATATTTTTTTAGTTACTTTGGAAAAAAAAATATTTTTTTAGTTTCTTTGGAAATTTTTTTTTTTTTTTAGTTACTTTGGAAAAAAAAATATTTTTTTAGTTTCTTTGGAAAAAAAAATATTTTTTTAGTTACTTTGGAAAAAAAAATATTTTTTTAGTTACTTTGGAAAAAAAAATATTTTTTTAGTTACTTTGGAAAAAAAAATATTTTTTTAGTTACTTTGGAAAAAAAAATATTTTTTTAGTTACTTTGGAAAAAAAAATATTTTTTTAGTTACTTTGGGAAAAAAAATATTTTTTTAGTTACTTTGGAAAAAAAAATATTTTTTTAGTTTCTTTGGAAAAAAATTGTTTTTTTTAGTTACTTTGGAAAAAAAAATATTTTTTTAGTTTCTTTGGAAAAAAAAATATTTTTTTAGTTACTTTGGAAAAAAAAATATTTTTTTAGTTACTTTGGAAAAAAAAATATTTTTTTAGTTACTTTGGAAAAAAAAATATTTTTTTAGTTACTTTGGAAAAAAAAATATTTTTTTAATTACTTTGGAAAAAAAAATATTTTTTTAGTTACTTTGGAAAAAAAATAATTTTTTTAGTTACTTTGGAAAAAAAAAAAAAATTTTAGTTACTTTGGAAAAAAAAAATTTTTTTTAGTTTCTTTGGAAAAAAATATATTTTTTTAGTTACTTTGGAAAAAAAATTATTTTTTTAGTTACTTTGGAAAAAAAAAAATTTTTTTAGTTACTTTGGGAAAAAAAATATTTTTTTAGTTTCTTTGGAAAAAAAAATATTTTTTTAGTTACTTTGGAAAAAAAAATATTTTTTTAGTTACTTTGGAAAAAAAAATATTTTTTTAGTTACTTTGGAAAAAAAAATATTTTTTTAGTTACTTTGGAAAAAAAATATTTTTTTAGTTACTTTGGAAAAAAAAATATTTTTTTAGTTACTTTGGAAAAAAAAATATTTTTTTAGTTACTTTGGAAAAAAAAATATTTTTTTAGTTACTTTGGAAAAAAAAATATTTTTTTAGTTACTTTGGAAAAAAAAAATATTTTTTAGTTACTTTGGAAAAAAAAATATTTTTTTAGTTACTTTGGAAAAAAAAATATTTTTTTAGTTACTTGAAAAAAAAATATTTTTTTAGTTACTTTGGAAAAAAAAAATTTTTTTTAGTTACTTTGGAAAAAAAAATATTTTTTTAGTTTCTTTGGAAAAAAAAATAATTTTTTAGTTACTTTGGAAAAAAAATATTTTTTTAGTTTCTTTGGAAAAAAAAATATTTTTTTAGTTACTTTGGAAAAAAAATATTTTTTTAGTTACTTTGGAAAAAAAAATATTTTTTTAGTTACTTTGGAAAAAAAAATATTTTTTAGTTACTTTGGAAAAAAAAAATTTTTTTTAGTTTCTTTGGAAAAAAAAAATTTTTTTAGTTACTTTGGAAAAAAAAATATTTTTTTAGTTTCTTTGGGAAAAAAATATTTTTTTAGTTACTTTGGAAAAAAAATATTTTTTTAGTTACTTTGGAAAAAAAAATATTTTTTTTGTTACTTTGGAAAAAAAAATATTTTTTAGTTACTTTGGAAAAAAAATTTTTTTTTTAGTTTCTTTGGAAAAAAAAAAAAAAATTTTAGTTACTTTGGAAAAAAAATATTTTTTTAGTTTCTTTGGGAAAAAAAAAAATTTTTTAGTTACTTTGGAAAAAAAAATATTTTTTTAGTTACTTTGGAAAAAAAAATTTTTTTTAGTTACTTTGGAAAAAAAATATTTTTTAGTTACTTTGGAAAAAAAAATATTTTTTTAGTTTCTTTGGGAAAAAAAAAAATTTTTTTAGTTACTTTGGAAAAAAAAATATTTTTTTAGTTACTTTGGAAAAAAAAAATTTTTTTAGTTACTTTGGAAAAAAAAATATTTTTTTAGTTTCTTTGGAAAAAAAAATATTTTTTTAGTTACTTTGGAAAAAAAAATATTTTTTTAGTTACTTTGGAAAAAAAAATATTTTTTTAGTTACTTTGGAAAAAAAATATTTTTTTAGTTACTTTGGAAAAAAAAATATTTTTTTAGTTACTTTGGAAAAAAAAATATTTTTTTAGTTACTTTGGAAAAAAAAATATTTTTTTAGTTACTTTGGAAAAAAAAATATTTTTTTAGTTACTTTGGAAAAAAAAAATATTTTTTAGTTACTTTGGAAAAAAAAATATTTTTTTAGTTACTTTGGAAAAAAAAATATTTTTTTAGTTACTTTGGAAAAAAAAATATTTTTTTAGTTACTTTGGAAAAAAAAAAATTTTTTTAGTTACTTTGGAAAAAAAATTTTTTTTTTAGTTTCTTTGGAAAAAAAAATATTTTTTTAGTTACTTTGGAAAAAAAAATATTTTTTTAGTTTCTTTGGAAAAAAAAATATTTTTTTAGTTACTTTGGAAAAAAAATATTTTTTTAGTTACTTTGGGAAAAAAAATATTTTTTTAGTTACTTTGGAAAAAAAAAAATTTTTTAGTTACTTTGGAAAAAAAAAAATTTTTTTAGTTTCTTTGGAAAAAAAAATTTTTTTTAGTTACTTTGGAAAAAAAAATATTTTTTTAGTTTCTTTGGGAAAAAAATATTTTTTTAGTTACTTTGGAAAAAAAATATTTTTTTAGTTACTTTGGAAAAAAAAATATTTTTTTAGTTACTTTGGAAAAAAAAATATTTTTTAGTTACTTTGGAAAAAAAATTTTTTTTTAGTTTCTTTGGAAAAAAAAAAAAAAATTTAGTTACTTTGGAAAAAAAATATTTTTTTAGTTTCTTTGGGAAAAAAAAATTTTTTTTAGTTACTTTGGAAAAAAAAATATTTTTTTAGTTACTTTGGAAAAAAAAATTTTTTTTAGTTACTTTGGAAAAAAAATATTTTTTAGTTACTTTGGAAAAAAAAATATTTTTTTAGTTACTTTGGGAAAAAAAAAAAAATTTTTAGTTACTTTGGAAAAAAAAATATTTTTTTAGTTACTTTGGAAAAAAAAAAATTTTTTTAGTTACTTTGGAAAAAAAAATATTTTTTTAGTTTCTTTGGAAAAAAAAATATTTTTTTAGTTACTTTGGAAAAAAAAATATTTTTTTAGTTACTTTGGGAAAAAAAATATTTTTTTAGTTACTTTGGGAAAAAAAATATTTTTTTAGTTACTTTGGAAAAAAAAATATTTTTTAATTACTTTGGAAAAAAAAATATTTTTTTAGTTACTTTGGGAAAAAAAATATTTTTTTAGTTACTTTGGAAAAAAAAATATTTTTTTAGTTTCTTTGGAAAAAAATATTTTTTTAGTTTCTTTGGAAAAAAAAAAAAATTTTTAGTTTCTTTGGAAAAAAAAATATTTTTTTAGTTACTTTGGAAAAAAAAAAATTTTTTTAGTTACTTTGGAAAAAAAAAAATTTTTTTAGTTACTTTGGGAAAAAAAAATATTTTTTTAGTTTCTTTGGAAAAAAAAATATTTTTTTAGTTACTTTGGAAAAAAAAATATTTTTTTAGTTACTTTGGAAAAAAAAATATTTTTTTAGTTACTTTGGGAAAAAAAATATTTTTTTAATTACTTTGGAAAAAAAAATATTTTTTTAGTTACTTTGGGAAAAAAAATATTTTTTTAGTTACTTTGGAAAAAAAAATATTTTTTTAGTTACTTTGGAAAAAAAAATATTTTTTTAGTTACTTTGGAAAAAAAAATATTTTTTTAGTTACTTTGGAAAAAAAAATATTTTTTTAGTTTCTTTGGAAAAAAAAATATTTTTTTAGTTACTTTGGAAAAAAATTTTTTTTTTTAGTTTCTTTGGGAAAAAAAATATTTTTTTAGTTACTTTGGAAAAAAAAATATTTTTTTAGTTACTTTGGAAAAAAAAAATATTTTTTTAGTTTCTTTGGAAAAAAAAAATTTTTTTTAGTTACTTTGGGAAAAAAAATATTTTTTTAGTTACTTTGGAAAAAAAAATATTTTTTTAGTTACTTTGGAAAAAAAAATATTTTTTTAGTTACTTTGGAAAAAAAAATATTTTTTTAGTTACTTTGGAAAAAAAAATATTTTTTTAGTTACTTTGGAAAAAAAAATATTTTTTTAGTTACTTTGGAAAAAAAAATATTTTTTTAGTTACTTTGGAAAAAAAATATTTTTTTAGTTACTTTGGAAAAAAAAATATTTTTTTAGTTACTTTGGAAAAAAAAATATTTTTTTAGTTACTTTGGAAAAAAATATATATTTTAGTTTCTTTGGAAAAAAAAATATTTTTTTAGTTACTTTGGAAAAAAAAATATTTTTTTAGTTACTTTGGAAAAAAATATATTTTTTTAGTTACTTTGGAAAAAAAATATTTTTTTAGTTACTTTGGAAAAAAAATATTTTTTTAGTTACTTTGGAAAAAAAAATATTTTTTTAGTTACTTTGGAAAAAAATATTTTTTTTAGTTACTTTGGAAAAAAAAATATTTTTTTAGTTACTTTGGAAAAAAAAATATTTTTTTAGTTACTTTGGAAAATAAAATATTTTTTTAGTTACTTTGGAAAAAAAAATATTTTTTTAGTTACTTTGGAAAAAAAAATATTTTTTTAGTTACTTTGGAAAAAAAATATTTTTTAGTTACTTTGGAAAAAAAAATATTTTTTTAGTTACTTTGGGAAAAAAAATATTTTTTTAGTTACTTTGGAAAAAAAAATATTTTTTTAGTTTCTTTGGAAAAAATTTGTTTTTTTTAGTTACTTTGGAAAAAAAAATATTTTTTTAGTTTCTTTGGAAAAAAAAATATTTTTTTAGTTACTTTGGAAAAAAAAATATTTTTTTAGTTACTTTGGAAAAAAAAATATTTTTTTAGTTACTTTGGAAAAAAAAAATTTTTTTTAGTTTCTTTGGAAAAAAAAAATTTTTTTTAGTTACTTTGGAAAAAAAAATATTTTTTAGTTACTTTGGAAAAAAAAATATTTTTTTAGTTACTTTGGAAAAAAAAATATTTTTTTAATTACTTTGGAAAAAAAAATATTTTTTTAGTTACTTTGGAAAAAAAAAAAATTTTTTAGTTACTTTGGAAAAAAAAATATTTTTTTAGTTACTTTGGAAAAAAAATATTTTTTTTAGTTACTTTGGAAAAAAAAAAAATTTTAGTTACTTTGGAAAACAAAATATTTTTTTAGTTACTTTGGAAAAAAAAATATTTTTTTAATTACTTTGGAAAAAAAAATATTTTTTTAGTTACTTTGGAAAAAAAAAAAATTTTTAGTTACTTTGGAAAAAAAATATTTTTTAGTTACTTTGGAAAAAAAAAATTTTTTTTAGTTACTTTGGGAAAAAAAATATTTTTTTAGTTACTTTGGAAAAAAAAATATTTTTTTAGTTTCTTTGGAAAAAATTTGTTTTTTTTAGTTACTTTGGAAAAAAAATATTTTTTTAGTTTCTTTGGAAAAAAAAATATTTTTTTAGTTACTTTGGAAAAAAAAATATTTTTTTAGTTACTTTGGAAAAAAAAATATTTTTTTAGTTACTTTGGAAAAAAAAAATTTTTTTTTAGTTTCTTTGGAAAAAAAAATATTTTTTTAGTTACTTTGGAAAAAAAAAAAATTTTTTAGTTACTTTGGAAAAAAAAATATTTTTTTAGTTACTTTGGAAAAAAAAATATTTTTTTAATTACTTTGGAAAAAAAAATATTTTTTTAGTTACTTTGGAAAAAAAAATATTTTTTTAATTACTTTGGAAAAAAAAATATTTTTTTAGTTACTTTGGAAAAAAAAAATTTTTTTTAGTTACTTTGGAAAAAAAAATATTTTTTTAGTTACTTTGGAAAAAAAATAATTTTTTTAGTTACTTTGGAAAAAAAAAATTTTTTTAGTTACTTTGGAAAAAAAATATTTTTTTAGTTACTTTGGGAAAAAAAATATTTTTTTAGTTACTTTGGAAAAAAAAATATTTTTTTAGTTACTTTGGAAAAAAAAATATTTTTTTAGTTACTTTGGAAAAAAATATATATTTTTAGTTACTTTGGAAAAAAATATATTTTTTTAGTTACTTTGGAAAAAAAAATATTTTTTTAGTTACTTTGGAAAAAAAAAAAATTTTTTAGTTACTTTGGAAAAAAAATATTTTTTTAGTTACTTTGGGAAAAAAAATATTTTTTTAGTTACTTTGGAAAAAAAAATATTTTTTTAGTTACTTTGGAAAAAAAAATATTTTTTTAGTTACTTTGGAAAAAAATATATTTTTTTAGTTACTTTGGAAAAAATATATTTTTTTAGTTACTTTGGAAAAAAAAATATTTTTTTAGTTACTTTGGAAAAAAAAATATTTTTTTAGTTACTTTGGAAAAAAAAATATTTTTTTAGTTACTTTGGAAAAAAAAATATTTTTTTAGTTTCTTTGGAAAAAAAAATATTTTTTTAGTTACTTTGGAAAAAAAAATATTTTTTTAGTTTCTTTGGGAAAAAAAATATTTTTTTAGTTACTTTGGAAAAAAAAATATTTTTTTAGTTACTTTGGAAAAAAAAAATATTTTTTTAGTTTCTTTGGAAAAAAAAAATTTTTTTTAGTTACTTTGGGAAAAAAAATATTTTTTTAGTTACTTTGGAAAAAAAAATATTTTTTTAGTTACTTTGGAAAAAAAAATATTTTTTTAGTTACTTTGGAAAAAAAAATATTTTTTTAGTTACTTTGGAAAAAAAAATATTTTTTTAGTTACTTTGGAAAAAAAATATATTTTTTTAGTTACTTTGGAAAAAAAAATATTTTTTAGTTACTTTGGAAAAAAAAATATTTTTTTAGTTTCTTTGGGAAAAAAAATATTTTTTTAGTTACTTTGGAAAAAAAAATATTTTTTTAGTTACTTTGGAAAAAAAAATATTTTTTTAGTTACTTTGGAAAAAAATATATATTTTTAGTTTCTTTGGAAAAAAAAATATTTTTTTAGTTACTTTGGAAAAAAAAATATTTTTTTAGTTACTTTGGAAAAAAATATATTTTTTTAGTTACTTTGGAAAAAAAAATATTTTTTTAGTTACTTTGGAAAAAAAAATATTTTTTTAGTTACTTTGGAAAAAAAAATATTTTTTTAGTTACTTTGGAAAAAAATATTTTTTTTTAGTTACTTTGGAAAAAAAAATATTTTTTTAGTTACTTTGGAAAAAAAAATATTTTTTAGTTACTTTGGAAAAAAAAATATTTTTTTAGTTACTTTGGGAAAAAAAATATTTTTTTAGTTACTTTGGAAAAAAAAATATTTTTTTAGTTTCTTTGGAAATTTTTTTTTTTTTTAGTTACTTTGGAAAAAAAAATATTTTTTTAGTTTCTTTGGAAAAAAAAATATTTTTTTAGTTACTTTGGAAAAAAAAATATTTTTTTAGTTACTTTGGAAAAAAAAATATTTTTTTAGTTACTTTGGAAAAAAAAATATTTTTTTAGTTACTTTGGAAAAAAAAATATTTTTTTAGTTACTTTGGAAAAAAAAATATTTTTTTAGTTACTTTGGGAAAAAAAATATTTTTTTAGTTACTTTGGAAAAAAAAATATTTTTTTAGTTTCTTTGGAAAAAAATTGTTTTTTTTAGTTACTTTGGAAAAAAAAATATTTTTTAGTTTCTTTGGAAAAAAAAATATTTTTTTAGTTACTTTGGAAAAAAAAATATTTTTTTAGTTACTTTGGAAAAAAAAATATTTTTTTAGTTACTTTGGAAAAAAAAATATTTTTTTAGTTACTTTGGAAAAAAAAATATTTTTTTAATTACTTTGGAAAAAAAAATATTTTTTTAGTTACTTTGGAAAAAAAATAATTTTTTTAGTTACTTTGGAAAAAAAAAAAAAATTTTAGTTACTTTGGAAAAAAATTTTTTTTTTTAGTTTCTTTGGAAAAAAATATATTTTTTTAGTTACTTTGGAAAAAAATTATTTTTTTAGTTACTTTGGAAAAAAAAAAAATTTTTTAGTTACTTTGGGAAAAAAAATATTTTTTTAGTTCTTTGGAAAAAAAAATATTTTTTTAGTTACTTTGGAAAAAAAAATATTTTTTTAGTTACTTTGGAAAAAAAAATATTTTTTAGTTACTTTGGAAAAAAAAATATTTTTTAGTTACTTTGGAAAAAAAATATTTTTTTAGTTACTTTGGAAAAAAAAATATTTTTTTAGTTACTTTGGAAAAAAAAATATTTTTTTAGTTACTTTGGAAAAAAAAATATTTTTTTAGTTACTTTGGAAAAAAAAATATTTTTTTAGTTACTTTGGAAAAAAAAATATTTTTTAGTTACTTTGGAAAAAAAAATATTTTTTTAGTTACTTTGGAAAAAAAAATATTTTTTTAGTTACTTGAAAAAAAAATATTTTTTTAGTTACTTTGGAAAAAAAAAATTTTTTTTAGTTACTTTGGAAAAAAAAATATTTTTTAGTTACTTTGGAAAAAAAAATTTTTTTTAGTTTCTTTGGAAAAAAAAAAAAAATTTTAGTTACTTTGGAAAAAAAATATTTTTTTAGTTTCTTTGGGAAAAAAAAAAATTTTTAGTTACTTTGGAAAAAAAATATTTTTTTAGTTACTTGGAAAAAAAAATTTTTTTTAGTTACTTTGGAAAAAAAATATTTTTTAGTTACTTTGGAAAAAAAATATTTTTTTAGTTACTTGGGAAAAAAAAAATTTTTTTAGTTACTTTGGAAAAAAAAATATTTTTTAGTTACTTTGGAAAAAAAAAATTTTTTTTAGTTACTTTGGAAAAAAAATATTTTTTTAGTTTCTTTGGAAAAAAAAATATTTTTTTAGTTACTTTGGAAAAAAAAATATTTTTTTAGTTACTTTGGAAAAAAAAATATTTTTTTAGTTACTTTGGAAAAAAAATATTTTTTTAGTTACTTTGGAAAAAAAAATATTTTTTTAGTTACTTTGGAAAAAAAAATATTTTTTTAGTTACTTTGGAAAAAAAAATATTTTTTTAGTTACTTTGGAAAAAAAAATATTTTTTTAGTTACTTTGGAAAAAAAAAATATTTTTTAGTTACTTTGGAAAAAAAATATTTTTTTAGTTACTTTGGAAAAAAAAATATTTTTTTAGTTACTTTGGAAAAAAAATATTTTTTTAGTTACTTTGGAAAAAAAAAATTTTTTTTAGTTACTTTGGAAAAAAAAAATTTTTTTAGTTTCTTTGGAAAAAAAATATTTTTTTAGTTACTTTGGAAAAAAAAATATTTTTTTAGTTTCTTTGGAAAAAAAAATATTTTTTTAGTTACTTTGGAAAAAAAATATTTTTTTAGTTACTTTGGGAAAAAAAATATTTTTTTAGTTACTTTGGAAAAAAAAAATTTTTTAGTTACTTTGGAAAAAAAAAAAATTTTTTAGTTTCTTTGGAAAAAAAAATTTTTTTAGTTACTTTGGAAAAAAAAATATTTTTTTAGTTTCTTTGGGAAAAAAATATTTTTTTAGTTACTTTGGAAAAAAAATAATTTTTTTAGTTACTTTGGAAAAAAAAATATTTTTTTAGTTACTTTGGAAAAAAAAATATTTTTTAGTTACTTTGGAAAAAAAAATTTTTTTAGTTTCTTTGGAAAAAAAAAAAAAATTTAGTTACTTTGGAAAAAAATATTTTTTTAGTTTCTTTGGGAAAAAAAAATTTTTTTAGTTACTTTGGAAAAAAAATATTTTTTTAGTTACTTTGGAAAAAAAATTTTTTTTTAGTTACTTTGGAAAAAAAATATTTTTTAGTTACTTTGGAAAAAAAATATTTTTTTAGTTACTTTGGGAAAAAAAAAAAATTTTTAGTTACTTTGGAAAAAAAAATATTTTTTTAGTTACTTTGGAAAAAAAAAATTTTTTTAGTTACTTTGGAAAAAAAAATATTTTTTAGTTTCTTTGGAAAAAAAAATATTTTTTTAGTTACTTTGGAAAAAAAAAATATTTTTTTAGTTACTTTGGAAAAAAAATATTTTTTAGTTACTTTGGGAAAAAAAATATTTTTTTAGTTACTTTGGAAAAAAAAAATATTTTTTAATTACTTTGGAAAAAAAAATATTTTTTTAGTTACTTTGGGAAAAAAAATATTTTTTTAGTTACTTTGGAAAAAAAATATTTTTTAGTTTCTTTGGAAAAAATATTTTTTAGTTTCTTTGGAAAAAAAAAAAATTTTTTAGTTTCTTTGGAAAAAAAATATTTTTTTAGTTACTTTGGAAAAAAAAAATTTTTTTTAGTTACTTTGGAAAAAAAAAAAATTTTTTTAGTTACTTTGGGAAAAAAAAAAAATTTTTTTAGTTACTTTGGGAAAAAAAATATTTTTTTAGTTTCTTTGGAAAAAAAAATATTTTTTTAGTTACTTTGGAAAAAAAAATATTTTTTTAGTTACTTTGGAAAAAAAAATATTTTTTTAGTTACTTTGGGAAAAAAAATATTTTTTTAATTACTTTGGAAAAAAAAATATTTTTTTAGTTACTTTGGGAAAAAAAATATTTTTTTAGTTACTTTGGAAAAAAAAATATTTTTTTAGTTACTTTGGAAAAAAAAATATTTTTTTAGTTACTTTGGAAAAAAAAATATTTTTTTAGTTACTTTGGAAATTTTTTTTTTTTTTTTGTTTCTTTGGAAAAAAAATATTTTTTTAGTTACTTTGGAAAAAAAATTATTTTTTTAGTTACTTTGGAAAAAAAAATATTTTTTTAGTTACTTTGGGAAAAAAAATATTTTTTTAGTTACTTTGGAAACAAAAATATTTTTTTAGTTACTTTGGAAAAAAAAATATTTTTTAGTTACTTTGGAAAAAAAAATATTTTTTTAGTTTCTTTGGGAAAAAAAAATATTTTTTTAGTTACTTTGGAAAAAAAAATATTTTTTTAGTTACTTTGGAAAAAAAAATATTTTTTTAGTTACTTTGGAAAAAAATATATATTTTTAGTTACTTTGGAAAAAAAAATATTTTTTTAGTTACTTTGGAAAAAAAAATATTTTTTTAGTTACTTTGGAAAAAAAAATATTTTTTTAGTTACTTTGGAAAAAAAAATATTTTTTTAGTTACTTTGGAAAAAAAAAAATTTTTTTAGTTACTTTGGAAAAAAAAAAATTTTTTTAGTTACTTTGGAAAAAAATATATTTTTTTAGTTACTTTGGAAAAAAAAATATTTTTTTAGTTACTTTGGAAAAAAAAATATTTTTTAGTTACTTTGGAAAAAAAAATATTTTTTTAGTTACTTTGGGAAAAAAAATATTTTTTTAGTTACTTTGGAAAAAAAAATATTTTTTTAGTTTCTTTGGAAATTTTTTTTTTTTTTTAGTTACTTTGGAAAAAAAAATATTTTTTTAGTTTCTTTGGAAAAAAAAATATTTTTTTAGTTACTTTGGAAAAAAAAATATTTTTTTAGTTACTTTGGAAAAAAAAATATTTTTTTAGTTACTTTGGAAAAAAAAATATTTTTTTAGTTACTTTGGAAAAAAAAATATTTTTTTAGTTACTTTGGAAAAAAAAATATTTTTTTAGTTACTTTGGAAAAAAAAAAATTTTTTAGTTACTTTGGAAAAAAAAAAATTTTTTTAGTTACTTTGGGAAAAAAAATATTTTTTTAGTTACTTTGGAAAAAAAAATATTTTTTTAGTTTCTTTGGAAAAAATTTGTTTTTTTTAGTTACTTTGGAAAAAAAAATATTTTTTTAGTTTCTTTGGAAAAAAAAATATTTTTTTAGTTACTTTGGAAAAAAAAATATTTTTTTAGTTACTTTGGAAAAAAAAATATTTTTTTAGTTACTTTGGAAAAAAAAATATTTTTTTAGTTTCTTTGGAAAAAAAAATATTTTTTTAGTTACTTTGGAAAAAAAAAATTTTTTTTAGTTACTTTGGAAAAAAAAATATTTTTTTAGTTACTTTGGAAAAAAAAATATTTTTTTAATTACTTTGGAAAAAAAAATATTTTTTTAGTTACTTTGGAAAAAAAATAATTTTTTTAGTTACTTTGGAAAAAAAAATATTTTTTTAGTTACTTTGGAAAAAAAATAATTTTTTTAGTTACTTTGGAAAAAAAAAAAATTTTTTAGTTACTTTGGAAAAAAAAATTTTTTTTTAGTTTCTTTGGAAAAAAATATATTTTTTTAGTTACTTTGGAAAAAAAATTATTTTTTTAATTACTTTGGAAAAAAAAATATTTTTTTAGTTACTTTGGAAAAAAAATAATTTTTTTAGTTACTTTGGAAAAAAAAATATTTTTTTAGTTACTTTGGAAAAAAAATAATTTTTTTAGTTACTTTGGAAAAAAAGAAAAATTTTTAGTTACTTTGGAAAAAAAAATTTTTTTTTAGTTTCTTTGGAAAAAAATATATTTTTTTAGTTACTTTGGAAAAAAAATTATTTTTTTAGTTACTTTGGAAAAAAAAATAATTTTTTAGTTACTTTGGAAAAAAAAATATTTTTTTAGTTTCTTTGGAAAAAAAAATATTTTTTTAGTTACTTTGGAAAAAAAAATATTTTTTTAGTTACTTTGGAAAAAAAATTATTTTTTTAGTTTCTTTGGAAATTTTTTTTTTTTTTTAGTTACTTTGGAAAAAAAAATATTTTTTTAGTTTCTTTGGAAAAAAAAATATTTTTTTAGTTACTTTGGAAAAAAAAATATTTTTTTAGTTACTTTGGAAAAAAAAATATTTTTTTAGTTACTTTGGAAAAAAAAATATTTTTTTAGTTACTTTGGAAAAAAAAATATTTTTTTAGTTACTTTGGAAAAAAAAATATTTTTTTAGTTACTTTGGAAAAAAAAATATTTTTTAGTTACTTTGGAAAAAAAAAAAATTTTTTAGTTACTTTGGGAAAAAAAATATTTTTTTAGTTACTTTGGAAAAAAAAATATTTTTTTAGTTTCTTTGGAAAAAATTTGTTTTTTTTAGTTACTTTGGAAAAAAAAATATTTTTTTAGTTTCTTTGGAAAAAAAAATATTTTTTTAGTTACTTTGGAAAAAAAAATATTTTTTTAGTTACTTTGGAAAAAAAAATATTTTTTTAGTTACTTTGGAAAAAAAAATATTTTTTTAGTTTCTTTGGAAAAAAAAATATTTTTTTAGTTACTTTGGAAAAAAAAAATTTTTTTTAGTTACTTTGGAAAAAAAAATATTTTTTTAGTTACTTTGGAAAAAAAAATATTTTTTTAATTACTTTGGAAAAAAAAATATTTTTTTAGTTACTTTGGAAAAAAAATAATTTTTTTAGTTACTTTGGAAAAAAAAATATTTTTTTAGTTACTTTGGAAAAAAAATAATTTTTTTAGTTACTTTGGAAAAAAAAAAAATTTTTAGTTACTTTGGAAAAAAAATTTTTTTTTTAGTTTCTTTGGAAAAAAATATATTTTTTTAGTTACTTTGGAAAAAAAAATATTTTTTTAATTACTTTGGAAAAAAAAATATTTTTTTAGTTACTTTGGAAAAAAAATAATTTTTTTAGTTACTTTGGAAAAAAAAATATTTTTTTAGTTACTTTGGAAAAAAAATAATTTTTTTAGTTACTTTGGAAAAAAAAAAAAATTTTTAGTTACTTTGGAAAAAAAAATTTTTTTTTAGTTTCTTTGGAAAAAAATATATTTTTTTAGTTACTTTGGAAAAAAAATTATTTTTTTAGTTACTTTGGAAAAAAAAATAATTTTTTAGTTACTTTGGAAAAAAAAATATTTTTTTAGTTTCTTTGGAAAAAAAAATATTTTTTTAGTTACTTTGGAAAAAAAAATATTTTTTTAGTTACTTTGGAAAAAAAAATATTTTTTTAGTTACTTTGGAAAAAAAAATATTTTTTTAGTTACTTTGGAAAAAAAATATTTTTTTAGTTACTTTGGAAAAAAAAATATTTTTTTAGTTACTTTGGAAAAAAAAATATTTTTTTAGTTACTTTGGAAAAAAAAATATTTTTTTAGTTACTTTGGAAAAAAAAATATTTTTTTAGTTACTTTGGAAAAAAAAATTTTTTTTTAGTTACTTTGGAAAAAAAAATATTTTTTTAGTTTCTTTGGAAAAAAAAATATTTTTTTAGTTACTTTGGAAAAAAATATATTTTTTTAGTTACTTTGGAAAAAAAAATATTTTTTTAGTTACTTTGGGAAAAAAAATATTTTTTTAGTTACTTTGGAAAAAAAAATATTTTTTTAGTTACTTTGGAAAAAAAAATATTTTTTTAGTTACTTTGGAAAAAAAAATATTTTTTAGTTACTTTGGGAAAAAAAATATTTTTTTAGTTACTTTGGGAAAAAAAATATTTTTTTAGTTTCTTTGGAAAAAAAAATATTTTTTTAGTTACTTTGGAAAAAAAAATATTTTGTTAGTTACTTTGGAAAAAAAATATTTTTTTAGTTACTTTGGAAAAAAAATATTTTTTTAGTTACTTTGGAAAAAAAATATTTTTTTAGTTACTTTGGAAAAAAAAAAAATTTTTTAGTTACTTTGGAAAAAAAAATATTTTTTTAGTTACTTTGGAAAAAAAAATATTTTTTTAGTTACTTTGGAAAAAAAAATATTTTTTTAGTTTCTTTGGAAAAAAAAATAATTTTTTAGTTACTTTGGGAAAAAAAATATTTTTTTAGTTACTTTGGAAAAAAAAATATTTTTTTAGTTACTTTGGAAAAAAAAATATTTTTTTAGTTACTTTGGAAAAAAAAATATTTTTTTAGTTACTTTGGAAAAAAAAATATTTTTTTAGTTACTTTGGAAAAAAAAATATTTTTTTAGTTACTTTGGAAAAAAAAATATTTTTTTAGTTACTTTGGAAAAAAAAATATTTTTTTAGTTACTTTGGAAAAAAAAATATTTTTTAGTTACTTTGGAAAAAAAAATATTTTTTTAGTTTCTTTGGAAAAAAAAATTTTTTTTTAGTTTCTTTGGGAAAAAAAATATTTTTTTAGTTACTTTGGAAAAAAAAATATTTTTTTAGTTACTTTGGAAAAAAAAATATTTTTTTAGTTACTTTGGAAAAAAATATATTTTTTTAGTTTCTTTGGAAAAAAAATATTTTTTTAGTTACTTTGGAAAAAAAAATATTTTTTTAGTTACTTTGGAAAAAAAAATATTTTTTTAGTTACTTTGGAAAAAAAAATATTTTTTTAGTTACTTTGGAAAAAAAAATATTTTTTTAGTTACTTTGGAAAAAAATATATTTTTTTAGTTACTTTGGAAAAAAAAATATTTTTTTAGTTACTTTGGAAAAAAAAATATTTTTTTAGTTACTTTGGAAAAAAAAATATTTTTTTAGTTACTTTGGAAAAAAAAATATTTTTTAGTTACTTTGGAAAAAAAAATATTTTTTTAGTTACTTTGGGAAAAAAAAATATTTTTTTAGTTACTTTGGAAAAAAAAATATTTTTTTAGTTTCTTTGGAAAAAAATTATTTTTTTTTAGTTACTTTGGAAAAAAAAATATTTTTTTAGTTACTTTGGAAAAAAAATATTTTTTTAGTTACTTTGGAAAAAAATATATTTTTTTAGTTTCTTTGGAAAAAAAATATTTTTTTAGTTACTTTGGAAAAAAAAATATTTTTTTAGTTACTTTGGAAAAAAAAATATTTTTTTAGTTACTTTGGAAAAAAAAATATTTTTTTAGTTACTTTGGAAAAAAAAATATTTTTTTAGTTACTTTGGGAAAAAAAATATTTTTTTAGTTACTTTGGAAAAAAAAATATTTTTTTAGTTACTTTGGAAAAAAAAATATTTTTTTAGTTACTTTGGAAAAAAAATATTTTTTTAGTTACTTTGGAAAAAAAAATATTTTTTAGTTACTTTGGAAAAAAAAATATTTTTTTAGTTACTTTGGGAAAAAAAATATTTTTTTAGTTACTTTGGGAAAAAAAATATTTTTTTAGTTACTTTGGGAAAAAAAATATTTTTTTAGTTTCTTTGGAAATTTTTTTTTTTTTTTAGTTACTTTGGAAAAAAAAATATTTTTTTAGTTACTTTGGAAATTTTTTTTTTTTTTTAGTTACTTTGGAAAAAAAAATATTTTTTTAGTTACTTTGGAAAAAAAAATATTTTTTTAGTTACTTTGGAAAAAAAAATATTTTTTTAGTTACTTTGGAAAAAAAAATATTTTTTTAGTTACTTTGGAAAAAAAAATATTTTTTTAGTTACTTTGGAAAAAAAAATATTTTTTTAGTTACTTTGGAAAAAAAAATATTTTTTTAGTTACTTTGGGAAAAAAAATATTTTTTAGTTACTTTGGGAAAAAAAATATTTTTTTAGTTACTTTGGAAAAAAAAATATTTTTTTAGTTTCTTTGGAAAATTTTTTTTTTTTTTAGTTACTTTGGAAAAAAAAATATTTTTTTAGTTTCTTTGGAAAAAAAATATTTTTTTAGTTACTTTGGAAAAAAAATATTTTTTTAGTTACTTTGGAAAAAAAAAAAATTTTTTAGTTACTTTGGAAAAAAAAATATTTTTTTAGTTACTTTGGAAAAAAAAATATTTTTTTAGTTACTTTGGAAAAAAATATATTTTTTTAGTTACTTTGGAAAAAAAAATATTTTTTTAGTTACTTTGGAAAAAAAAATATTTTTTTAGTTACTTTGGAAAAAAAAATATTTTTTTAGTTACTTTGGAAAAAAAATATTTTTTTAGTTACTTTGGAAAAAAAAAAATTTTTTAGTTACTTTGGAAAAAAAAATATTTTTTTAGTTACTTTGGAAAAAAAATATTTTTTTAGTTACTTTGGGAAAAAAAATATTTTTTTAGTTTCTTTGGAAAATTTTTTTTTTTTTTTAGTTACTTTGGAAAAAAAAATATTTTTTTAGTTACTTTGGAAAAAAAAATATTTTTTTAGTTTCTTTGGAAATTTTTTTTTTTTTTTAGTTACTTTGGAAAAAAAAATATTTTTTTAGTTTCTTTGGAAAAAAAATATTTTTTTAGTTACTTTGGAAAAAAAATATTTTTTTAGTTACTTTGGAAAAAAAATATTTTTTTAGTTACTTTGGAAAAAAAAATATTTTTTTAGTTACTTTGGAAAAAAAAATATTTTTTTAGTTTCGTTGGAAAAAAAAATATTTTTTTAGTTACTTTGGAAAAAAAAATTTTTTTTTAGTTACTTTGGAAAAAAAATATTTTTTTAGTTACTTTGGAAAAAATATATTTTTTTAGTTACTTTGGAAAAAAAATATTTTTTTAGTTACTTTGGAAAAAAAAATATTTTTTTAGTTACTTTGGAAAAAAAAATATTTTTTTAGTTACTTTGGAAAAAAAAATATTTTTTTAGTTACTTTGGAAAAAAAAATATTTTTTTAGTTTCTTTGGAAAAAAAAATAATTTTTTAGTTACTTTGGAAAAAAAAATATTTTTTTAGTTACTTTGGAAAAAAAAATATTTTTTTAGTTACTTTGGAAAAAAAAATATTTTTTTAGTTTCTTTGGGAAAAAAATAATTTTTTAGTTACTTTGGGAAAAAAAATATTTTTTTAGTTACTTTGGAAAAAAATATATTTTTTTAGTTACTTTGGAAAAAAAAATATTTTTTTAGTTACTTTGGAAAAAAAAATATTTTTTTAGTTACTTTGGAAAAAAAAATATTTTTTTAGTTACTTTGGGAAAAAAAATATTTTTTAGTTACTTTGGAAAAAAAAATATTTTTTTAGTTACTTTGGAAAAAAAAATATTTTTTTAGTTACTTTGGAAAAAAAAATATTTTTTAGTTACTTTGGAAAAAAAAATTTTTTTTTAGTTTCTTTGGAAAAAAAAAAAAATTTTTAGTTTCTTTGGGAAAAAAAATATTTTTTTAGTTACTTTGGAAAAAAAAATATTTTTTTAGTTACTTTGGAAAAAAAAAATATTTTTTTAGTTACTTTGGAAAAAAATATATTTTTTTAGTTTCTTTGGAAAAAAAATATTTTTTTAGTTACTTTGGAAAAAAATATTTTTTTTTAGTTTCTTTGGAAAAAAAAATATTTTTTTAGTTACTTTGGAAAAAAAAAATTTTTTTTAGTTACTTTGGAAAAAAAAATATTTTTTTAGTTACTTTGGAAAAAAAAATATTTTTTTAGTTACTTTGGAAAAAAAAATATTTTTTTAGTTACTTTGGAAAAAAAAATATTTTTTTAGTTACTTTGGGAAAAAAAATATTTTTTTAGTTACTTTGGAAAAAAAAATATTTTTTTAGTTTCTTTGGAATTTTTTTTTTTTTTTTTAGTTACTTTGGAAAAAAAAATATTTTTTTAGTTACTTTGGAAAAAAAAATATTTTTTTAGTTACTTTGGAAAAAAAAATATTTTTTTAGTTACTTTGGAAAAAAAAATATTTTTTTAGTTACTTTGGGAAAAAAAATATTTTTTTAGTTACTTTGGAAAAAAAAATATTTTTTTAGTTTCTTTGGAATTTTTTTTTTTTTTTTAGTTACTTTGGAAAAAAAAATATTTTTTTAGTTACTTTGGAAAAAAAAATATTTTTTTAGTTACTTTGGAAAAAAAAATATTTTTTTAGTTACTTTGGAAAAAAAAATATTTTTTTAGTTACTTTGGAAAAAAAAATATTTTTTTAGTTACTTTGGAAAAAAAATATATTTTTTTAGTTACTTTGGAAAAAAAAATATTTTTTTAGTTACTTTGGAAAAAAAAATATTTTTTAGTTACTTTGGGAAAAAAAATATTTTTTTAGTTACTTTGGAAAAAAAAATATTTTTTTAGTTTCTTTGGAAAATTTTTTTTTTTTTTAGTTACTTTGGAAAAAAAAATATTTTTTTAGTTTCTTTGGAAAAAAAAATATTTTTTTAGTTACTTTGGAAAAAAAAATATTTTTTTAGTTACTTTGGAAAAAAAAATATTTTTTTAGTTACTTTGGAAAAAAATATATTTTTTTAGTTTCTTTGGAAAAAAAAATATTTTTTTAGTTACTTTGGGAAAAAAAATATTTTTTTAGTTACTTTGGAAAAAAATATATTTTTTTAGTTACTTTGGAAAAAAAAATATTTTTTTAATTACTTTGGAAAAAAAAATATTTTTTTAGTTACTTTGGAAAAAAAAATATTTTTTTAGTTACTTTGGAAAAAAAAATATTTTTTTAGTTACTTTGGAAAAAAAATAATTTTTTTAGTTACTTTGGAAAAAAAAAATTTTTTTAGTTACTTTGGAAATTTTTTTTTTTTTTAGTTTCTTTGGAAAAAAAAATATTTTTTTAGTTACTTTGGAAAAAAAAATATTTTTTTAGTTACTTTGGAAAAAAAAATATTTTTTTAGTTACTTTGGAAAAAAAAATATTTTTTTAGTTTCTTTGGAAAAAAAAATATTTTTTTAGTTACTTTGGAAAAAAAAATATTTTTTTAGTTACTTTGGAAAAAAAAATATTTTTTTAGTTACTTTGGAAAAAAAAATATTTTTTTAGTTACTTTGGAAAAAAAATATTTTTTTAGTTACTTTGGGAAAAAAAATATTTTTTTAGTTACTTTGGAAAAAAAAATATTTTTTTAGTTACTTTGGAAAAAAAAATATTTTTTTAGTTACTTTGGAAAAAAAATATTTTTTTAGTTACTTTGGAAAAAAAAATATTTTTTTAGTTACTTTGGAAAAAAAATATTTTTTTAGTTACTTTGGGAAAAAAAATATTTTTTTAGTTACTTTGGAAAAAAAAATATTTTTTTAGTTACTTTGGAAAAAAAAATATTTTTTTAGTTACTTTGGAAAAAAAATATTTTTTTAGTTACTTTGGAAAAAAAATATTTTTTTAGTTACTTTGGAAAAAAAAATATTTTTTTAGTTACTTTGGAAAAAAATATATTTTTTTAGTTACTTTGGAAAAAAAAATATTTTTTTAGTTACTTTGGAAAAAGAAATATTTTTTTAGTTTCTTTGGAAAAAAAATATTTTTTTAGTTACTTTGGAAAAAAAAATATTTTTTTAGTTTCTTTGGAAAAAAAAATATTTTTTTAGTTACTTTGGAAAAAAAATATTTTTTTAGTTACTTTGGAAAAAAAAATATTTTTTTAGTTACTTTGGAAAAAAAAATATTTTTTTAATTACTTTGGAAAAAAAAATATTTTTTTAGTTACTTTGGAAAAAAAAAAATTTTTTTAGTTACTTTGGAAAAAAAAATATTTTTTTAGTTACTTTGGAAAAAAAATAATTTTTTAGTTACTTTGGAAAAAAAATTTTTTTAGTTACTTTGGAAAAAAAAAATTTTTTTTAGTTTCTTTGGAAAAAAAAATAATTTTTTAGTTACTTTGGAAAAAAAAATATTTTTTTAGTTACTTTGGAAAAAAAAATATTTTTTTAGTTACTTTGGAAAAAAAAATATTTTTTTAGTTTCTTTGGAAAAAAAAATATTTTTTTAGTTACTTTGGAAAAAAAAATATTTTTTTAGTTACTTTGGAAAAAAAAAAATTTTTTTAGTTACTTTGGAAAAAAAAAAAATTTTTAGTTACTTTGGAAAAAAAAATATTTTTTTAGTTACTTTGGGAAAAAAAATATTTTTTTAGTTACTTTGGAAAAAAAAATATTTTTTTAGTTTCTTTGGAAAAAAAAATATTTTTTTTAGTTACTTTGGAAAAAAAAATATTTTTTTAGTTACTTTGGAAAAAAAAATATTTTTTTAGTTACTTTGGAAAAAAAAATATTTTTTTAGTTACTTTGGAAAAAAAAATATTTTTTTAGTTACTTTGGAAAAAAAAATATTTTTTTAGTTACTTTGGAAAAAAAAATATTTTTTAGTTACTTTGGGAAAAAAAATATTTTTTTAGTTACTTTGGAAAAAAAATATTTTTTTAGTTTCTTTGGAAAAAAAAATATTTTTTTAGTTACTTTGGAAAAAAAAATATATTTTTAGTTACTTTGGAAAAAAAATATTTTTTTAGTTACTTTGGAAAAAAAAATATTTTTTAGTTACTTTGGAAAAAAAAATATTTTTTTAGTTACTTTGGGAAAAAAAATATTTTTTTAGTTACTTTGGAAAAAAAAATATTTTTTTAGTTTCTTTGGAAAAAAATTTTTTTTTTTAGTTACTTTGGAAAAAAAAATATTTTTTTAGTTACTTTGGAAAAAAAAATATTTTTTTAGTTACTTTGGAAAAAAATATATTTTTTTAGTTACTTTGGAAAAAAAATATATTTTTTTAGTTACTTTGGGAAAAAAAATATTTTTTTAGTTACTTTGGAAAAAAAAATATTTTTTTAGTTACTTTGGAAAAAAAAATATTTTTTAGTTACTTTGGGAAAAAAAATATTTTTTTAGTTACTTTGGAAAAAAAAATATTTTTTTAGTTTCTTTGGAAAAAAAAATATTTTTTTAGTTACTTTGGAAAAAAAAATATTTTTTTAGTTACTTTGGAAAAAAAATATTTTTTTAGTTACTTTGGAAAAAAAATATTTTTTTAGTTACTTTGGAAAAAAAATATTTTTTTAGTTACTTTGGGAAAAAAAATATTTTTTTAGTTACTTTGGAAAAAAAAATATTTTTTTAGTTACTTTGGAAAAAAAAATATTTTTTTAGTTACTTTGGAAAAAAAAATATTTTTTTAGTTTCTTTGGAAAAAAAAATAATTTTTTAGTTACTTTGGGAAAAAAAATATTTTTTTAGTTACTTTGGAAAAAAAAATATTTTTTTAGTTACTTTGGAAAAAAAAATATTTTTTTAGTTACTTTGGAAAAAAAAATATTTTTTTAGTTACTTTGGAAAAAAAAATATTTTTTTAGTTACTTTGGAAAAAAAAATATTTTTTTAGTTACTTTGGAAAAAAAAATATTTTTTTAGTTACTTTGGAAAAAAAAATATTTTTTTAGTTACTTTGGAAAAAAAAATATTTTTTAGTTACTTTGGAAAAAAAAATATTTTTTTAGTTTCTTTGGAAAAAAAAATTTTTTTTTAGTTTCTTTGGGAAAAAAAATATTTTTTTAGTTACTTTGGAAAAAAAAATATTTTTTTAGTTACTTTGGAAAAAAAAATATTTTTTTAGTTACTTTGGAAAAAAATATATTTTTTTAGTTTCTTTGGAAAAAATATATTTTTTTAGTTTCTTTGGAAAAAAAATATTTTTTTAGTTACTTTGGAAAAAAAAATATTTTTTTAGTTACTTTGGAAAAAAAAATATTTTTTTAGTTACTTTGGAAAAAAAAATATTTTTTTAGTTACTTTGGAAAAAAAAATATTTTTTTAGTTACTTTGGAAAAAAAAATATTTTTTTAGTTACTTTGGAAAAAAAAATATTTTTTTAGTTACTTTGGAAAAAAAAATATTTTTTTAGTTACTTTGGAAAAAAAAATATTTTTTTAGTTACTTTGGAAAAAAAAATATTTTTTAGTTACTTTGGAAAAAAAAATATTTTTTTAGTTACTTTGGGAAAAAAAATATTTTTTTAGTTACTTTGGAAAAAAAAATATTTTTTTAGTTTCTTTGGAAAAAAAATATTTTTTTTTAGTTACTTTGGAAAAAAAAATATTTTTTTAGTTACTTTGGGAAAAAAAATATTTTTTTAGTTACTTTGGAAAAAAATATATTTTTTTAGTTTCTTTGGAAAAAAAATATTTTTTTAGTTACTTTGGAAAAAAAAATATTTTTTTAGTTACTTTGGAAAAAAAAATATTTTTTTAGTTACTTTGGAAAAAAAAATATTTTTTTAGTTACTTTGGAAAAAAAAATATTTTTTTAGTTACTTTGGAAAAAAAAATATTTTTTTAGTTACTTTGGAAAAAAAAATATTTTTTTAGTTACTTTGGAAAAAAAAATATTTTTTTAGTTACTTTGGAAAAAAAAATATTTTTTTAGTTACTTTGGAAAAAAAAATATTTTTTAGTTACTTTGGAAAAAAAAATATTTTTTTAGTTACTTTGGGAAAAAAAATATTTTTTTAGTTACTTTGGAAAAAAAAATATTTTTTTAGTTTCTTTGGAATTTTTTTTTTTTTTTTTAGTTACTTTGGAAAAAAAAATATTTTTTTAGTTACTTTGGAAAAAAAAATATTTTTTTAGTTACTTTGGAAAAAAAAATATTTTTTTAGTTACTTTGGAAAAAAAAATATTTTTTTAGTTACTTTGGAAAAAAAAATATTTTTTTAGTTACTTTGGAAAAAAAAATATTTTTTTAGTTACTTTGGAAAAAAAAATATTTTTTTAGTTTTGGAAAAAAAAATATTTTTTAGTTACTTTGGGAAAAAAAATATTTTTTTAGTTACTTTGGAAAAAAAAATATTTTTTTAGTTTCTTTGGAAATTTTTTTTTTTTTAGTTACTTTGGAAAAAAAAATATTTTTTTAGTTACTTTGGAAAAAAATATATTTTTTTAGTTACTTTGGAAAAAAAAAATTTTTTTAGTTACTTTGGAAAAAAATATATTTTTTTAGTTACTTTGGAAAAAAAAATATTTTTTTAGTTA